>NC_135748.1:40612500-40842500 GCF_041903045.1 Epinephelus lanceolatus
GTCTTGATGATGACGCATGACAATCACCAAAACTGTCCAATCAACGAGTCACCTGTCAGTCGAAATAACTTAATGTGTACTCCTCAGGAACCGGACCAGAACTTAAATGCAACAATCTACCATTTTCCTTCTTGATTCAGACCAAATGAAACGAACTACAGGCATCAAAACACCCGATGGCTGCTGTCGGCCCTAGAGTGGTCTCCTTTGGTCTGAATCAGGGACTCATGTTGTTCCAAAGTTGTATAATTGCCTAGAGGTGGTTCGTGTTCTCACGGCAGCATTTACAAGAGGACCAGATCAAATGCCTTGTGTGAGAAAGCTGCTCTTGATTGGTCAGAATTTCCATGTGGGAAAAATCCAGGAAGTAAAGCAAACGTTGAAGAAGAGTCCACTTGCAAGATAAATGTGACACTTTCTAATGTCACAATGGAGGGACAACTACGCAGGTTGATTTTAGCGCTGCTCATCGTGGACTATATTGCTGTCATTGTTCATTTTAGTCAAACCATACAGTTTGAAAACGAGGCGCGGCTCCAACTAGAAAACAATGTTTTGATGCATTGGATGTGCTGAATGTGCATATTAAGGCAGTACAGGAGGAGGTGCACATTAATAATCCTCCAGGACTGTAACATGCTCATGTTTAACCCAAACAATGTGTCATGTGGCTGCAGTTGCTTCACATCCAGGTCGGAAAACACCTTCTCACCACAAACCAACCGCACCAGAGTTCCTTTGGAACTGGACTGAGACCACCTCTTCAAGAAGGTCTCGGTCCGGTTGTTTTGGTGCACACCTGAGTGTGATTGCTGTGTTCACACCTGCCCAAACGAACCACACTGAGGTGAGTTTGATTGAACCGAACCAAACAGGGCAGGTGTGAAAGCACCTTAAGTGTCCTTCTGATGCTTGTATAGTTATCTTAATGCTGCAGCACACAATGATATTTTCTGCAAGTGTTCTACAGTGCCGCCGTACACAGAGACAGCTCCGTAAAGTAGAAATGTTTCCCAGTTTGGTGTGAAATAACAGGACAGGTCTGCACAGAGCTCTGACCTCAACCCATCCAACACCTTTGGGATGAGCTGGAACACCGACTGAGAGTCAGACCTCACTCATGCTGTTGTGTCTGAATGGGTTTGCATGTTTGCAATGCTTGGGCGTCCACATACTTCTGGCCATGCAGCTCCTCCTAACTTCCCTCACAATAACAGCAGTAAATGAAAGGCCAAATCTCAGCCTTTAAAATATTACCTCCAGGACCCTGTGCATGACATCACAGACAGGTGTCCTCTCAGGTGTCGTGTGTGTATATGAGTAAACAAGTCATGTTTTATATTAATAGCAACGTATAATAAGTAAAACTCACCTTAATGTTCGTATAAACACAATTAGTGGGAGCTTCAGGAGTTTGAGGCGCCGCAGAAAGAAAACAAAAGAGAATCTGAAAACTGTTTGGAGACTTGTGACATGCAGCGTGCACACACATGCACTGACTCACTCTAATTGTTTTCTTCACTGTTGTGTGTTTTTGTCGTCTTCGGTGTGTATTTTCAGCTGCCCTGTGAGAGAAGGTGTTCGCAGCAGCTCCCAGCAGGCTCCACACATACAGCTACTGAATCCTTGTTAGAGCTTATAATGAGCCATAAAAGTGCTCAACTGTACCTAACATGCATGCGAATATCACCTGTCTGCACACACACACACACACACACACACACACACACACACACACACACACCGCTCTCCCACAGGAACAAATAAAGCCATATTGTCCCCGGTCTGATTGCTGTGATAATTAATGTAGCATACGAGCAGAAAAACACACTGAGACCAATTACACCCGAGAGAGTGAAAGAGTGAGGAAGAGATGGAAACAAGAGAGATGACAGGAGGGAGCGTCAAGTGGAGGAAGAAGTACTCCAATTTTTATTTAAGTAAAAGTAGTAATTTACAGTTACCTGTAAAAGTCCTGCAGCCACGTAAAAGTACAGGAGTGTTAGCATCAAAGTATACTTAAAGTACCAACGATAACAGTACTCATTATAGCACATTTGGATGTTTCAGATATATTAGTTATTTTTGCGCTGATAATCTGAATCTGCAAAGTAACCAAAGTTAAAATATGAATGTAGTACAGTTAAAAGAACAGGGTTTCCCACTGAGATGAAGTGAAGTAGAAGTACAAAGTATCAGAAAGTTGAAATGCTCAAGTACAAGTACCTCAAAGCTACAGGAATCAGTTACTCACTCTGTGTTAGGCTCAGGCCACACTGCCTGCGTGAGCAGCGCATGACGGCTTCCTCTCTAAACTGCTGCGCCTTGCATGCTTGTGCTGTTCACACAGACAGTGTTGCTGCTGCAGAGCTCCTGCTGTAACTACTGTATTTCCACAATTAAGAGCCAGTACTCCACTAGTTTATGGAGCTGTGCTCACAACTGCATCGTCAAGCCTTGTGTTCACAAATAAAGGGATTCTGTAGACAAACATGGTGTCGAAGCACTTTTACTTTGAAACAGAAACAGGATGGCTAAGTTTTCATATTTGTTAGTGATCTAGACGTTGAAACTGTAGTGGAGGGTGGTATAATGTCAATATGATCATCAAAAGGTCATTTTCAGTGTCTATTTTTGCTGAGAACCAAGCCTGCCACAAGGATAAAACTCAACAAGCCGGGGCGTCGGTGGCTTAGTGGTAGAGCAGGAGCAGGCGCCCCATGTACTTCGACTCCAGCCTGTGGCCCCTTGCTGCATGTCACTCCCTCTCTCTCTCCCCCCTCACACTCATCTGTCCTATCAATTAAAGGCTTAAAAATGCCCCAAAAAATAACTTTAAAAAAAATTCGACATGCCTCTGAATCTCATCCAGAATTTTTCAGAGTTCTATTCTCACAGTACTTGAGTAAATGTACTACGTGTCTTTCCATCCTGGAAGCATCGAGTAAGATGTGAAGGATGAGAAAAAAAAAAAAAAACTAGGAGGTATTAAAAACTAATAGATTACTTTATACTGTTTAAGTTCTGGAGTGTTTATGACAAACAACAAAATTGAAAAGATAAATTAACAGTAAACAACAATAAGATGTGCAACACAAAGACACACAACAAAAGTTGCACTTTGAGCTAACTGCTAATTAACAATTAGCACATTGAACTATTTGTTTATTCACTCAGGAATTTATTTTCTGCTTTGTCATGTTTTTTGTTTGGGGTGGTAAATGTGAGTTCAGCGTGTTCTAAACTGCATCATTTCAGGATTTTGAAAATGCATCAAGGTGACATAAAATATGGTGAACACAAAGTAGAGCTGAGGCTGATGGGAGTGTCACTAGCTCTGCAGTATTTGGTCATAACCCAGAGTATAGGACACTTTAAAATGCTGATGATGCCGCTGCATGAAAAGTCAGAGGACACATTGTGTGGGTGACATGGTTTATTCATTTTACAGCTATTTTAAAAATCGTTACTTGCTGCCATAATAAAGAAATGAAATGACGTATATTAGAATACAATTTGAGGACTTGTTCAGTATCAACACTTCTTTGTTTTGATGCTAAAAACTGATCTGGGCAGGATTATATATCCTACAAAATATATTTACAATGGCAATTATTCCTATATTAATATTTTTCAGCAGACAGAGCTGCAGATTTTGCAGGTTTTTCTCTCCCTTTAATAATTCATTAAAACTAACAGATAAACAAGAGGAAGAAGAGACGTCTCTCTCTCTCTCTCTCTTTTTCTCTGCGTCTCTTTCACACCATTGGCTACATGGAGACTTTGGGAGTGACGTCCAGGTGTAATTAAAAGCAGCAGAGCCACTTTCACCTCACAGCCTGGAAACATGTGGCAACTTGTTAATTTACCTCCTCCTCCCCCGTCCACCCCCTCTCCTTGGTGTCCCTGTGGAGAGGAGACAGATGGGCTGGGAGTCACCTGAGGCAGTGGGAGGAGGGAGGCAGGAGACTTTTATTAAGACAAACTTTAGTTTTCATGCATGAACAGGTAGAACGGCACCATATCTATCTATCTATCTATCTATCTATCTATCTATCTACGCATAGGGAACTGGAACAATGAGTTTCTGATACAACGTTTATAGTTCGTCCTTCACTTTGATTCAGGGTAAAACATCGCAACTATTACTGGAAATTAAATTTTGGCGAGATGTTCATGCTCTGCAGAGGATACACCCTGAGGGTTTGGACTCTTATCTTTCCTCATGAGATACCGTGACCAAAAGTTGCATCTGTACACAGGATATATCAGAAATCTAATGACTGACCAAAGATTTCCATTAAACTTTCTGATCACATTCGTGCTCCCAGTAGGATGATCACCCTAGACTGTAGGCAGCACATACACAGAGGAAAAGTCAGTGTGCTTAACCCCTCTGCAAAACCCCAGATTTTGTTCAACGACAAGGCTTTTAAATGTTTATTGGAAACATTTTAAACTATTGCTTTCTACAAAATCTGTGCATGGCAACTTCAGTATGATTATGGGCAGGATTTGGTTGCATGCAGGTAAACAGTCCATGTGGAGAACAAAAATGGCCAATGCGCTCCATTGGCAGACATGCAATCTCAGAACTAGGGCTGGCATTAAATCAGATTTTTACTATGTGATTATCATGGTCAAAAGAGTTCATGATGACAATTCCATTGTGATATTTATAGAAAAATTAAGAAATAAAGTTATAAGTCAAATTAATCTTAAACTTTGTTTATTGTGTGACAAAAAGCAACCAGATGGTGTGGGGGGAAGGAGACAATTAGACTGTAAAGAAACTGAATAATTTAAAAGGTGCGGGATTATTTACACGATATCATATTAAATCATTCTATCAATATTGTATTTTTAAGTATTGCAGTTATTGTCCATACAGGTATATCGAGGTGCCACTACTAGGAATCCAGTGGCTATTGTCTGATGACGATTTAGATTTTTAGTAGCTTCAGTAGTCAGCTACTTGTGAAAGAAGACATTGATGTTGTCTCTCAACTCCAGCTCCATTTAACATCTCGGGCTCTAGTTTTCGCGGCGGGGGCGCAGCGCACCTGCGCTTCGCCAACTGGGTGTGGCCAGGCGGATTTTGCAAGTTTGGCACACCGTGCGCCTGGCGCAGCTACTCCTCTTTCCCACCTCCGTCACTCCTACCTGCGCAAGTCGGAAAGAGGGAGGAGAGAAGGCGTGGAGTGGGTTTTACACACATCACACCAATCAAATGAGCCCCTCTCCTCGCCCTTAAATGTGCCGTGCAAAGGCGTAATGAGAGTTTACTCAATTCTCCATGGCAGAAGAGAGCAGCAGCGTCAGACGGCCAAACTCCTCCCAGGAGGAAACTGATATTTTGGTCCGGGAGGTCCAAGCTCGCAGTGTCCGAATATACGGCACTGCGAGTAGACCTCCATGGGCTGATGATGCAAAGGTAGCCTGGGAGGAGGTCACCACAATTGTAAATCAATGTTGCGTTTCTCTCGTGCGCGCTCTCCCTCTCTTTCTCTCTCGCAGTCTCACTCTGTTTCTTTTCTTTTGACTTTTCTAAGATGACAGATGCTGAATATATACTCCCTATCTGATGCTGTGGCTGTTTGTGGTTGGCTGAGAGGGATGTGAACTCATTTGTGTTAATCAAATCAGGTTGGGTTTCCATTACGCGTGCCAAATGTGCCAAACAGTGCTAATCCCCTTTGATCTGACATCAGATGTGATGGGACAGTCGATATAGAGATACATTTATGTGCTGATTGCAGATAGTTGCATTGAATAGTGGTTTTGTGGCTATGGATCCATGCTGGATCTGTTGACACCTCCCCCTGCTGCGCCGCCACACCCATCTCAGCGCACCTCGGTCTGCCAAACTACCAAACTAAGCGCACCTCGGGTTGCGCTGCTCGAAACTAGCTCTGCGCGGGGTTCGCCACCCAGCGCCACCCTGCGCTGCACCGGGAAACTAGAGCCCATTATCTGGATATCCATTATCTAGATATCTGCTGGCTTTACCAAAACACCTGAAATATTGTTCCTTCCCTACAGGCTGTGAGATTTTAGCAATCTTGGTGCAGCTACACTGTGCGACATGAATCTAATAAACTTGGGTACGACATCAAGTTTGGTGTCTGCCGACTATACGATGACAGCGCCTACTGAATCACAGGCTACGATGTACGATGCAATAGCTTCCAATACTGAGTGCACAGTGATGCTGCAGGGTTATTACTTCTCCAGCTGTGAAGCTCAACATAGAGGCTCACATTATTAAATAACCTAAAGATTTGTGGGCACTACAGTGTGTCTGTCTGTGTGTTTGCTAACTCCGCCTCTATTTCCTTTCATGCTTCCCAAATTTCTGACACTGTCAGAATTGCATGGCTGGCTGTCTTTGATTGCAAAACTGTGACAACAGTCATCCTTGAACCTCTCTGTGTGATGTAGAACCACCATTTTGGAGCCACGACCAAAGATATCGTTAAGATTTCTTTCACGTTGGTCAGCCCAAAATGGCATAATGTATACCGGGCTTTACAGGACTGCTCTGACTGCGTCCTTGTTTACTCCTGTCTGCGCATTGGTCATGTTATCACAGCCTTTCAACTTGGGTGGCTTACATTTCGTGTGAACAGTTTATGAGACCAGGCTGGGAATCAAGATGAACCTAAACATCTTGTCTCTCTCACTAAAATCAAAAAGTGACTTTAGTTTTGCCTTCACTCAACAGAAAATTATTATGTCTCACATTTCTCTCTATAAGCTACGTAATAAGACTGAGATTATTAACAGCAAGACACATGTAATATCTGTGTATTATCTGCATAATATAGGAATTAATGTTGTATTGTTATATATGATATACCTGACACATGAATACAAGCAGTGGAGAAACAAAGGTGGAAGTAGATTTAAAGTGTATAAAGTATAAAATGATTACTTCCCACCTCCGCAAGCAACACTACTGAAGAGGTCGCAGCAGCCAAACAAATGTTCCTGTGAGTCACCGTTAATCATACATGAAGAAATGTTATCATTCTGAAAACACTTACATTATCTGAATTAGTCTATTAAAATGTTTATTATCCACCTGCCAGTACCATCACATCTTTGGTATGCGTCTTCCAGAGGTTAATACACAGGTTAAATACATTTCACTGTGCCTATTAACAGGCACATCATTACCCAGAATCCACTTCATCAGCTAAATATGAGGCATCACTCATGTAGGGGAGACCGGGGATGGTTGTAACAAAGGGATAGTTGTAACACTCTCAGTTTGGCCAATTAGAAACGAGCTGTGATGACATCACCAACATAGTCCATGCCCATTTACAATTGGAGCTCAGTGGTGAAGCCGCATGTCTCTGAGTCCAGATTTGTCTGTTCTAGAGCCAAAAACAGTTTTTCAGGTGAGAAACCAAACCAAAATCATCACAGTTGTTTTTTGCATAGTGTCCATTGTGTTGTATGTACAATTGTTTTGTTTACATAGGTTCAAGTAGTAGTTTCTCTAGTTTAATTTGATGTGTTTCGTTAGTGCTAGCTTTGAAGCTAAATGCTAAAAACGGTTGGCTCTTTCATGGCTGCTAGGCATGGCGAGGGTTGTAACTCTTCCAAAGTGTTTATTCGACTGTTAAAATGCTGTTCAAACGTCAACCTCATTCAGGCTACAACATGCACACACACACACACACACACACACACACACACACACACACACAGGTCAACACTTGATTCTTGATTTTATTTATTTTATGTTATATATTTTTATTTATTTTATTGTACTTATTTTTGTTATACATTTCTATTTATTTTAATATTCTAATTATTGTATTCTTACAAGTTTATTGTTCCTTCTTTATTATTCATAAAAGTGCTTGAATACATTTAGTGAATCTTTTTTAAGCACAATAATTTAATTGTTGCATCCATCCCCAGCTAGTGTTACAACTCACCCCGGTACTGGGGTACGTTGTAGCTGTATGTGTATTGTTGTAGCTGTTGTTAAAATGTTGCAGTAGCTTGTCTTTCTGTTTAAACGGATCTCCTTACAGTTTAAGCTTTCAAGTGGTCACAAATATATTTTTATTTTTGGCAGAAACAAAGGGAGTGAGATGCTGTTACAGTCAGGTGTTTGCTTGAAGAAGATTTTAATTGCATCAGATACACCAGCGCTATAACCCCTCACTGCTTTGTGTGTGTGTGTTAAAGTGTGTCTGTGTTTTTTGTTTGTTTAGACAAAGGTGTATGTTAGCGCTGCATTCCTCCTGTTTATTTACACAAACTTTATCTATTTACATGCGTGTAGTCACTTTTTTAATTGACATACAACATGAAGCGATGATGCACCAACTTTGAGTGTATGTGTGTGTGCGAATGAGTGTGTTAGCGAAACTGTCAGAACCCGCTCTAATATTCTCTGACCTCTACGCACATACAGACACACTCGTCCTCTCAGCTTTGTTAACAGGAGTGCGCGCATCTACTTCCCTTGTTACCATGACAACAGCAACGTGTGTACATGTTATGAAGAGTGGTTTGCAGAACATGTTTAACTGAGGTGTTTTTTATGTCTCATAGGTGTGTGGTTGCAGTTTCCTCATGTGGGTTTTTGTTTTTAGGGAGTGATCACTAACATGGCCAAACACTGAGAGCACTACCTTAAAGTTAAACACTAGGCCTAATGGCCGCCAGGTGCTCACTTCAGCTGTTTACGGCTGCTCCAAGTCATTAAATTTGAGTCCCAAAAATAGTAGGACTTGAAAGGAAGAAGTAAAATAAAAAAGTCACTGAGAAACAACAGATGTGGATCAAAAACCTGTGTCATCAGTCTGGAGGAGTGAAGTCAACTAATGTCAAACATTAACCACGTGTGTTGAGCTGGATGCCGTTACAATGTGCAGTGACAACGTGACTCCATGTTTTTAGCAACGACCCAGATTTGAACCAGACAGCTGCAAACGTTTCACCTGGTAGGTAGAAAACAGTAGCTGAAGTTAGCTAATATTAACTAGCAATGTTAGCTAACAGAACATCTGACCTAATGTTAATTGATAGAAGTAGCTAAAATAAAATAACTTTAACCAGTAATGTTAGCTAACAGAACAGTTGACCTAATGTTAGTAGGTAAAACAATTAAACTAATGTTAGTAGGTAGAAAATAGTTATTAAAGTTACCTAATATTAGTGGGTAGGAAAGAGTGGTTTAAGTTAGCTAATGTTAACTAGTAATGTTAGCTAACAAAATGGTTGACTTAATGTTAGTAGGTAGAGAATAGTAGCTAAAGTTAGCCAATGATAACTAGTAACGTTAGCTAACAGAATGATTGATCTGATGTTAATAGGTAGAAAAAAGTAGCTTAAGTTAGCTAATCTTAACTACTAACGTTAGCTAACAGATCAGTTTACCTAACTCTAGTAGGTAGAAAATAGTTGCTAAAGTTAGCTAACATTAACTGGTAATGTTGGCTGAAAGAATGGTTGACTTAATATTAGTGGGTAGGAAAGAGTGGTATAAGTTAGCTAATGTTAACTAGTAATGTTAGCTAACAAAATGGTTGACCTAATGTTAGTAGGTAGAGAATAGTAGCTAAAGTTAGCCAATGATAACTAGTAACGTTAGCTAACAGAATGATTGATCTGATGTTAATAGGTAGAAAAAAGTAGCTTAAGTTAGCTAATCTTAACTAGTAACGTTAGCTAACAGATCAGTTTACCTAACTCTAGTAGGTAGAGAACAGTAGCTAAATTTACCTTTACCTGTTAACTAGTAATGTTAGATAATAGCACAGTCGACCTAATGTTTGTAAATAGAAAATAGTTAGCTAACATTTACTGGTAATGTTAGCTAACTGAACGGTTGACCTAGTTGGAAAATAATAGCTTAAGTTAGCTAACCTTTACTAGCAATTTTAGCTAAGGGAATTTTTTTTTTTTACCTACGTTAGTAGGTAAGGAATTAGCTTAAGTTAAGTAACATTAACCAGTGACTTTAGCAAACAGAACAATTGACTTAACAGTAGGTAGAAAATAGTAGCTAATGTTAGCTAACATTAACAAGTAACATTGGCTACCTGAACACCTATGGCATTTTACATTGTATAAATTAGCCTAGCAGCTAGCGGACTTCTTTCTACTCATATGAGGTCAGGGACATTTAACCTAAACATTTAACAAAGGTAGCGTTACAAGATTCGGCTCCATTACAGCTCACAAGGTTCACTGACAAAACAACTGTCTCATACTAAACATGTTTTCCAAACAAATATAACATGCTAACGTTATTAGCATAAGCCTATGGCATTTTACATTGCATAAATTAGCCTAGCGACTAGCAGAGATTTCCTCTGCTCATATGAAGCCAGGATAAATCACACACAAGACTTCAAATGCTATTTTTGTGGAGGCTTTATTGTCTTCACAGTTTATTGTTTCTTATCTGTGAAATTTAAGTAAATTAAGTGGTTTCAGCTGCAGAAATAAACAACGTGTAATTATATATCTGAGGAGGTGCATGTCCGGCTACGGCATAGGCTCTACGTCGACGCAGAGCATACGCTGTATGAACGGATTCAACGCATAAGTATAAAGTCTGCCTAAGGTCGGGGATATACATGATTTTTATCTATGCCTTTGTGCAGATAATCGGCTGCCCTTTTAACGGCATTACTCACATACTTGCCTATGTACTTACAGATCTGCATGATGTAAACACGGCACCACTCGAGGAGGTTACTGTGTCGTTAGTATGGATCACTGCAGAAAAAGTGACCGCAGCGCCATCAAAGATGGTACGTACAAAACGTATCTTGACGATGGTGAGTTTCTGTCTCTTGTTCTGTCAACACTGCCCCGACTGTTCATGTGTGTATTACAGCTTGCGGACACATCGTTGGAGGCAACACGAGCCAGTCATCATGTGCACGCAAACGTGTGGTTAAAAGAAAGTATATCTCTGACATAATACTAGACTGAAACTATGAAGGATACAAAAATGTGATTAAAACTAAAACGTATTTTCGTTTGAAAGCTAAATCTAAAAATAGCTGTCAAAATTACCAACAGGTATGTTATGTATACAGCATGTAGGATTCATACAGACACTGACATAAATAAACTTTTAAATAGTAACCTAACAGACGTTTGATTTTTTGTAAGACTGGTAAACACTTTAAGTGTGTTCTCAACAGTTTGATTAATAATTATTTTACAGTATATTGTGCAGTCTGTTTTACAGTGTGTGTGTGTGTGTGTGTGTGTGTGTGTGTGTGTTGGAGCTGTTGAATCTCTCTCTGTGTGTCAGTAGTTATTATAAATACACTGACATGTTGGCTGGTTAATTAAGGTGTATAATTCTTGTTGTTCAGTGCCGTCACATAAAGAGAGATGATAATAGACTGTGTGTGTGTGTGTGTGTGTGTGAGAGAGAGAGTGTGTGTTGGATAATAATTGGATGAAGGTTGGTGCTGTGTAATAATTGGACGTCTGAACTACAAACACGGTGACAGCGGCAGCAGCAGCAGCCTGCAGGCTTCGTCGTGTTTGTTGTAAACGTAAAGGGAACAAACAGCGGCGATGTTTACTCCAACCGACTGTAAACACACTAAATAAACGGGAGACGAGGATGAGCAACACCACACACCATTTCCCTCCTCTGTGTCTCCCTCTCAGCCACCACATCACCGTCTGTCTGTCTGCTGCACCACACTCGGGAAATCACACACAGCGTAACTCCTGCTCTAACATTCATACAGTGCATGATCTACAGGAGCACACCTGTAAATAATGACTTCACACATATAAACATATTCCCTACTGCAAAATAAAATGCATCTACGTGTAACCATACATTAGCATATGCACTATGAAAATACATTGGGTCAAAATAGTCTGCATAGATTATGTATTGTATTTACACACATTAGTGCACCTTTAATTATTTCTATTCAATTCAGTTCAGCTTTATTATCATTTCACTGCACAGTTGATGTGCAGAGCAGAATGAGAGAGCGTTTCTCAAAGGTCTCAGGTGCAAAATATAAATATATATATAACATTATGAGAGGACACACCAAAAACAAACATTAAAAACACACTAACGATAAAATAACTATAAAAGCAGACACAGGCTGTAAAAAAGGAATGCTAAAAAGAAACATAAAAATCTAAATCTAAAAAATCTAAAATCTAAAAAAATGTAAAATAAATATGTTAAAAATGTCCAGATAATCACTGTTATTATAACAGTAACATATACAATTTTTAAATATACTTTTTAATATTTACAATTTCGTCTATAAATATGTGTTCTATCCCAAAATATTAATAGTTTAAATTTAGTGTTTTTACTTTTTGAGCAAAATGCTAAAAATATGTTACTATTGATATTACTATTAATTGTTATATGTTAATTTAATGTGTCAAATATAATGAAGTAATGATTTATAATTAAATAAATGTTGCACAAAAGGAACAAAAAAATTATGTGTGCATGTAGATTTATGATTTCTTTTAATTATTATTTTTAATTTGTTCATTAAATCTTCCATTTTCGGCACAGCATATTTCTAGTTATTAATGTATGTTAAAATTTAAACATAATTACATTTGTCTGGCCCTGTTGTTTCCATCTGTTTTATATATATATATATGTATAAAAAATCAGATTAACATACAAATATCATATGTTAAAATGTTTACAGTCTACAGTCATTTAAAAATACAAAACCACATAAAATATATTATTTAACTTCATTATATCATTGCTTTTAAGGTTCTATTTAACAAAAATTTAATAAAAATATAAAAATAATTGCTGTAATTTAAATTCATGCATGTAATGTAACCTGAATATGAAATTGTTATTCTCTGTTCTCTGCTGCCATCTACAGGCTGCTTCTGCTAGTGCATGCTGACGGCCTGCAGAGGAAACACCAAACACACACACACACACACACACACACACACACACACACTGGGGGTGATTTGTATCTGACCCTTTGTTATAAAATAGAACTTTTCCATTTTTATTTTCAAACATCTGAAACGGTCATCTGTGAAAAGATTTAATCTGAGAAGAAATCACTGTCAGTGACGGAGCTGAGATCAAACTTTAATGTTTCCTCCAGCTGAGTTTTCAACACAGAGGGAGATATAACTAAATGTACAGTCTTTAAACTTAAAATGTATTTAGTTTAATATCTGTGCACTTATTCTCAAGAATTGGGACAAAACCTTTTTTAATATTTAGTTAGGCTGGAAAATGCATTTTCAAAGATCAGTCTTGACTTATAAACCTTGTGATGGGCCAGCATACATGATGGACGTCAGAGGTGAGATCAGTAAACAAAAAGTTATGTATTTATTAATTCACAGCAGTCATCAAAGTTGCTGAGAGTTCTCTTAATGCCAGTCAAAATATTCATTTTTAAACCATGATTATAATTTGTTTTGATTTAGAAGTTGACCTGTTATGGTTGAGACACACAATTTATCATAACATAGAAAGCTCACCAGAACTTGAGCAGCATTCCTGCCTCTCTGGAAACAGGAGTCCTTGTGATATTGCTAATGTCCTTTTTTTGCCTGATTAAATGACGATTTCATAAAGATATATATTCTAAAACAGATGAACAGAACAGTATATTTTGACATTATTAGTATGTACTGTTTGATTTTGAAAGTTTTTATTGAGCCAAAGATGAAATTACATGTTGCAGTATCAGCGCTCATTATGTTTTACATAGAACAATTTGGAAATTATAGGTACACAGATGCAGGAAATAGACTTTGAAGGCTTTTAACACATTTTTTAATAAAAAATATGAGTTGAAGTTTTGAAATATTGTCTGGGACAAGGCTGTTTTCTGACACAGGGCAAGTTTAGAAGTAGAAAAAAAAGCAAAGGCAGATCAAAATATTTTATAAATCATTTTTATTTCATAAATAAATCTTTAAAAATTATGTTTCACTCCAGAAATAGAATTAGTGTGTTAACAAGGTAGAATTTCACGGGGTTTTTGGCCACTTTATTTGTCCCAATTCTTCAAGGATGGGTGTTCAGCTTCCTTCCTTCATTTTTGACCTCTGTCTCCAAAGTGGAGAATTTAAAAGATAATTTCATACAAAAACAAACTAGACACTTAGATTTGGATTCATCTGTTCAGGATTTAATGGAGATAATTGTGATTTTAGTTGTTGTCATCTGCAACAGAAACTATCACTTCACATAAACCCACTGGAGACAGTTGTTACAGGACGTATTTACTCTGTTTGTCCAAAGTGCTGCAGCAGAAACTATGTGACCACGTGGTGTTTAATTTCAGGAGAGCTGCACTTGCACCTGCTCAACACTGTGACGATTGTAAATGTGTCAGTGCGTTCCAAATTTTACACACAACGCTATACACACACGAAACGCACAAACAGATCTGATTCTTAAAGTCCACTGAAACTAAATCATTTTCTTTCTGCTCCATCGACATATCTGTTCTGGAAGTCTTGTGTTCTCCTCTGAGCTTGTTGAATCAACAACCAAAGAAACATTTACCAGGGAAAAGTGCACTTCTTCTTCCTTTAAATGATAAAAAAAATTAACATTTAAAAACATTGTTTTTGATTTGCAAAAAGGGACCAAATAACTTGAAGTTACTGTAGCACTGTAGTAGTATCGTATAACCTGTAATGACGTCATCAGAGGTTATCTCAGTTTACGCTTGGCACTTCTTTTTACAGAAAACTGAAGATCTAATGAACGACGCTGTCGAGTTGCATTTATCGGAGGTGTAGAAGAAGTCCCGGAGCATCGGACATCTTTGCCTCAGCTGACTCAGTTCAGCCCACTCTCAATAAGAAGATGTTGGCATTGTAGGTTTCTGCAAACCACAGGTATGTTTGTACATTTCATACATATCAGATCAATGTTTCTAAAGTCACAGAGTCCAGATCGCATGTTATATGAGCTGAGTTTCTCATCAGGAGGACGAGGGGATGGTGGATGGCGTGGCACTTTCCTGAGACGCATGGCAGCCATCCACCGTTCACGACCAACAGACAACAAAAGCAGGTATTTTTAAAGACATGTAGCGACATTTCCAGCTGTGTGTGGTGACCAAGCTGGGGTTTTATTTAATGATACATAGGGACATTTCCAGCTGTGTTCATGGCAACGTACTGGGTACTTTTAACAACATGTCAGGATGTTTTCATCGGGATGTCGAGATATTTCTAGATTTTTTTTTGCCACCAAAACCAGGTAATTTTTAACGACAGGTGGGACATTTCCAGCTGTGTTCGTGGCGACAAAACTGGGTATTTCTTAACAGCAGGTAGGGACATTTCCAGCTGTGTGTGGTGACCAAGCTGGGGTTTTTTTTAATGATACGTCAGGACATTTCCTGCTTCATGGCAACGTAACTGGGTACTTTTTAACAACATGTCAGGATGTTTTCATCTGGATGTTGAGATATTTCTACATTTCTTTTTGCCACCAAAACCAGGTATTTTTTAACGACAGGTTGGGACATTTCCAGCTGTGTTTTTGCTGATAAAATTGGACATTTTTTAACAACACATTGAGCCATTTCCAGCTGTAACCCTAACCCTAACCCACTCATTTACCACAGTGTTCTCAACAACATAAATTAAAACCCAAAGAAACATCAAGTTTCAACGTTATCTGCTACAAATGAAATGTATAGAATGGAACATTTCCCTTTTCTGGTTCGCAGAAACGTACAATTGCAACATTCATTCTGGTGATTGGGTTGTTTAATTTTAACGATTCATTTCTTCACAAGTCCCCAAACTTTATGTAGATATACAGCTTCATTGTTAGAGTACCTCTTTAGTCAGCAGGTGTACTGTAATTTATGTTGTGTAGTGCTTATGTACTGTGCGTCATTACGGTGTTGAGTATCTGACTTTGCTGCTGCTTTATACTCAACCCCATCTCAGAGGTAAATATTGCACCACATGTCTCTGACACCTACTAGTTACCTTTATAGTTTATAAAATCCAAGACGTGAACACATAAAGATGAAACCAGTGGGTCTTACAAAGCAAAGTGTAGTCGTGTCTCCTTGTCATGTTTCAGATGTCTATGAATTATTAATAGATTCACCAAAGAGAGGTTTCCCTTCTAACCTGCTCAGATATTTGACTTTTGTAATTGGGCTGTTATGCCTTTACTTAAGGGACCTGAGTACTTCTTCCTCCACTGATATAATAACACTGCTTCACAGTGAGGTAGTGACACGATGTTTCATTTAAAACCTCTGTGTGATTCAAAGTGTCGAGACTCTGTGGTTTCGACTCTAGTCTGGTCTGCAGATTGATTTGAACACACGCCCATGTGGGAATATTCTTTACCATCAGCGAGCATGTCAGGCAGCCAATCATAACGTGACAGCGTTAATCTTGACGTCGTCTATATGTTGGTGTCGGGGTATGATGTCAGCGGGGAGATGACATGTGTTTGTTGAAGGCGAAGCTGTTCCCCCCTGAGCGTCTCCACATTAACGCTGAAGCTTGACAACATTAGCAGCCCTGTCAGCCTCCACCCGGCTTATTACTCCGCAGAAACATCTGCACTTTTAGATTATTCTTCTGCAAAATAAAAACCTTTGCATCTGCTTTTTTAATTTAAAGTTTGAAAGTGAGTCTCTTGTCAATACGCCACGTTCTGGTCCCCCTCCCTGAAAAGCTTTTGTTGCAGAAGTGTGGTTTCCACCTGCCACTGAGTGTGTCATCCATATGATTATGTACCTTATTCTATATGGTCAGAGGTGGGAATTGAACTGGCGGCTGTGGGAGGGGGTGGAGGGCGAGTTTCCCACTATCATTTATAAAAAAAGGAACTTTGTCTCCGTTTCTTTTACAGCTCTGATTAAAGGCGCCGTCACCGTGTCATACCTATGATTATGTCTGCTGTCACTGAGTGTGTGTGTGTGTGTGTGTGTGTGTGACAGGTCAGTGAATACCAGAGGGAGCCTGCTCAGTAATGTGACTAATATATTGTGCATCACAGTGCAGTGAAGCTTGACAACATTAATAATAGCTTCATCAGCCTGCAGACAAATTACCTGCCTCGGTGTCGCAGCCTTCTGGAGGCTTCACGGTTCACGCAGAAACCTCGTATGTCCGCCTGAGAATAATGAGACGGAAAAATATCAAACTTTGAACATCAGTGGTGGAAAATCTGGTTTGAGAAAAGAGATGAAAACCAGTACGTGTGCGCGTATGTTTTTGTGTTTACAGCATCTGAGAACATTCTCAGGTTTAGATGTCGGTTTGGGTCTGTTAGTTCCTGTATTAAAAGACCTGTCAATCAATCAGTGAGGGATAACATGTCAACATGAGTGTTATATACTTAAAAATTTACGGTAATTTGTGTCTAATAAACACAAGTCTGTTTCACACAGTAACATGATCTGTTACCTGTCCATTGTGCGTTTGAATTTCTATCGTTTCTCTGTCGACACTGATTGAGTAAGACATTGCAGTGGTGAATACTTCGTTTTTTCGGGTTAATTTTTTTCTGTTTTTTTCTGCATGCATACATGCACAGTAACAGGTGTGTTGTAACAAGGACGTAGCACCAAATTCTGGATCCTATGCATAAGCGTACTCTCTGGGCCCCGTGCCTTTCCTCTCAATCCAGAGCCCCTTACTGCCTCTTCAAGACGGGAATTTTACGCCGTTATGGCCGTTCTGTGTTAAAAATACGATCACGGAATGGGGGACAGAGTTGTTTTGCCTTTAAGCTGGCATCGGAGGTAGCAAGTACGGGGAAAGGATGTCAGCAGGACGGGATCATGGGGACGTGTTTTACGCGTGACCTACCACAGGAGATTTAAAGACTAGCTGTTAGCAGTTAGCAGTTAACTCAAAGAAGAAGAACAGCCGCTGAAAATGTCTGCACTTGGGAAAACAATGATGTCTGGAAGTCTCTAAACAGACAGCGGACAAGATCAGCTGCCATGTAACGGGGACGATAAATGATTGTTATTGACAGTTTGAAGTGCTGCAGACAGAAGTTCTGTTATTTATCACACCAGAGGCCGACGCTGTTGTGTTACATCTCACACCCGTCATGCCTCTTTTGCTTCTGCAATGTTGGCATGCTGTTTAAAGGTGTGGACACACCAAACCGACATCAAAGAACTAGCAGCGATGAAAGCCAACTGTTGCGTCGTCTACGTCGCCTCACGTCGCCTCACGTCGCCTCACGTCGCCCTGTGTCAGTTGCATTTGAGCACACTACACGGACTACATCCGACAGCCAAGTAACACGTATGTTCTGCGCCTGCATGAGAGAGAGCGGAGTGAGAGTGGGAAGCACCTCCACGGACTATTACATCCAGACGGTCCCGGTGTTTCCTCCACAGGCTCCACTTCACTCAGCTGCCCGATAAACCTGCTGCTTCTTCCCACTTTAATCTGAATAACAAACCAGGGCTCGGTTGGATCCAAACGGAGAGCCGGGGCTAGCTCAGAGACTAGCAGAGGCTAACAGGCTGTGCTTCCCTCCGGTCATGCTGCGGCTAACGCTCCGCTAGCCGCTCCCAGCTAGCTCCGGTTTGTTATTCAGGTTAAAGTGTGAAGAAGCAGCGGGTCTGTGGGGCAGCTGAGTGAAGTGGAGCCTGAGGAGGAAGCACCGGTTAGCCCCGGTTTCACTACAGGCAGATTCACTCGCTACAGGGGCGAGGGAATAAAACCTGAACAGCACAATCAGAGTGATCTCTCTCACCGACAAGCTCCGCCGCTGATTCAACATGCTCAATCGGCCGAAAAGCCGCCAACGCCAACGCCAAAGTGCCGACGGTGCAGGACACCGCAAAAACTAGGGCAGACAGACGCTCACCGACGGCCCAACTTTGGTCGACAGCCGACCGTTGGCTTGGTGTGTCAGGGCCTTAAAATCGCACTCTGCATGCTGGTTAGTTTTCCTTTCAAATGATTTATTTTTGGCCAAATTTTAAATGACTGAAGTGGTTTTGATGAAATATCAATATTTTAATCTCAGATTTGGTTATTTATTTATTTATTTTTCTGATGGAAGCGTTCGTTGCAAATGATGTGTCCAAGGACTATCAGGAAATAGAAAATCCAACCATGATTTCTTTTTTCACAGTTTTTGTTTGTGATAAATGGTGTAATTTTGGTGATTTTAGGTGTTTTCTTTAAAAATCGGCAGTAAAATAAATACAAAATACAACCATTGAAATTTGTATGCCCCTCCCCTAAGCCAAAATAAAAAAAACATTAGTCCTTCGCCAGTGCTTAAAACATTATTTGACATGCCTCCCCCTTTCTGCACCACCCCTCAAACCTCGTGACTGACGAACAGGCCCTAAGATGTAATTACTTTATCCGTCAACAATGTGGGATAATTTGGTTACTATTCAAACATTACAAGGTTTCTCCATGACGACAAGATCTTCCTCCTCAACTCCCTCTGTGACCTCTGACCTTTCCTCTCTTGCCACTTCATTAAGAAGCTGTCATGTTGTCATCCTTGACGACCGCTCGCCACCTTCCGCCACACCGTCGACAGTCCGTTGTTACCCAGAGTCACTCCGTGTGACAATTACCATGATCAGATCCACATGTGGACATCAGGGACGGAGGAGGAGAGACACATTGAGCCAACACATGAAGTTAACGGGCTGACAGTTGAATTCATATGATGACGTGAAGACGGACAAAGACGAAGATCTGAGGGAACAAAGGACATCAGTGTGAACACTCCAGTATTACAGCTATATGTGACAGTTTCAGACTCAACAACAGTGATGGAAGAAGTATTCAGATCCTTTACTGCAGTAAAAGTACTAAAACCACACTGTGAAAATACTCCAGTAAAAGTTAAAGTCCTGCATTCAAAACCTTACTGAAGTAAAAGGTTGAGCTCATTTTAACGCCTTTATATCCTGCTGGGTAGTTTAATCTACAGCGATGCATCATGTTCTATAAGATCATCATATGTTTGTAAAAAACAAACAAATCTCTAAAAACTCAGAAAAACAGCCTGTTTACAGCTTTGGGAAGATGACTTTTCCAGCTGATCACAGAGAGGTTTTAAAGAGTTTACGTAGCTTAAAGGGCCAGTTTGTAAGATTGAGGGGGATTCATTGGAATCTAGCAGTGAGGATTGCAGATTGCAACCAGCTGAAACTTCTCCTGGTTAGAATTTCTTCAATCTTTATTGTTCAAGAGGTTTTAATTTGGAGCCAAATTATCCACAGAGGCCTCTTCCTCTCAAAAACAAACAGACCAGCTGATTTAAACCGGTCAAAAGACTGATTAAAGCACATTAAAAAAACTTGTGTTCGTGTGACACTCTAGCACAGAGAGGGTTGCTAATAACCGTGAGTGATGCAAAAAAACGCAACTGTCCTTATCTAAGCCAGTATTTGGTTTGTCCATTCTGGGCTACTGTAAAAACATGGCAGGGCAACATGGCAATCTCTGTAGACGAGCATCTGCTCCCTGTGGCTCAATCTAAAGGCCCTGACACACCAAGCTGATGGTCGGCTGTTGGTCAAAGTTCAGCTCAGCACATGAGAAGAGAAACAGAAGTGAGGAAAGTAAACAAAGAGCTAAAGTCAAGTGAGTGGGAGTGAGACCAAAACAAACGCCAAATCATTTTCTTTATCCATTGAGCTCTTTAGCAGAAACGTTTCATGATGGTTTGTGTTATTGTTCACTGGTGCACAGTAAATATGCTCTGATTGTGTTGTTAATATGCTAACTGGCTAACTAGCATCAAGACAATCTTCTGGTTTCACTTTTTGAGTGACGAGTACAGTACTGTCTATTGGCGCAAAGAGTTGTTTGCCCAGACGCAGGTGCAGAACGTACATGCTGGTTGGCTGTAGTCTTTGTAGTGTGTTCATGTGCAACTTCTTGGCTGAGACACAGCAGCGTAAGGCAACGCAACAATCAGCTTTTGTTGCCGGTAGTTCACTAAAGTTGGTTTGGTGTGTCTGGGTCTTAAGGTAATGAAAACACAACGACTCTTTCTTCCAGGTGTTTATACATTAAAGAAAACATACTTATTGTATGACATCAAAACAAGTTGGAGAATTAAACACTCCATCCTTCAGATTCATGGTTTGAGAAATGTCTGGAACAAATTACACTTTATGCATCAGCAATTTGTGAAAAAATCTACGACATAAATTTGGTCATTCCTCCTCCCATGTCCATGATGGTTGTGTGAACACATCCACCTGTCCAAATCCAGCACAGACAGACAGAACCATGTGCTCTGTGTTTCTAAGTATATCTGGTCCTTTAGTTTCCACTTTACTACATCAAAGACACGCTACTTCCTCCCATGGAAGTGTAAAGAGGATTGACTACAGTTTTGGAGGCGGGGCTCCGTTCATTCCTATGAAAGTTAATCAGTGAAGCATGAAGCCAAAAATGTTACACTGCTGGGTTTAAAATTACCTGTATGATCGGTGCTGTTTCCATATCACTGGGCCGATAAAGCAGGTCGACACATTCTCACTCCCAACTCGTCACATATCACTGTTTGGTCACTGGACTTTGACATCCTGGATGCGTTTGCTGTTGACGCTCTGGGGTGCCATGTCAATTAACACCTGTTACATGCATTGTGTCATTTCAAAATAAACTTACAACATCAGTGAAACATCTCATATTTATTGTTATGTCATGGTGCAACAAAAGCACATAGGTTTAGAAAAAACATCATGGTTTGGCTCTACATTCATACGGGAGGTGAACACCAGCCTTCTGAGAGAAAGCCCGTTGTTGTTGGATCCACTATCTCTCCTGCCCGCCCAATGGGGACTTCTCAGGTCCTCAAATTACCTTGTTGTCCCATGGCGTTATTAACGGACACAAGCCAACAGCGTAACATACCACCGTGAAAGGATGCATGTTTGTTGATTGCAGAAATCAATGACCAAGCGGCGATATCTGATGATTTCGGAAAGAGAACAGGTTGAGCACTAGAGATTTCCACTGGCCAAGATAGCTACTTCTGGTTTGGCGCCCCACTGACGTGAATTTTGAAATAAAAACTCAATCTTGTGTCTCTTCTAGACTTTTGAATTGTTATCGGACTGAATGGATAAAATCCTGATAGTGAAATATTTCTTTTCCTGGAGGTTGTGACGTTTGAATGTATCCACTGTTATACACACGTCTTTTTTTACCAACAAAAGTCGATGGAAAAGTCATTTTCGGCCCAATAGCTTCATGTGATGGACCAGGAAGTTGTGTTTCCACTATTTAGCCTCTGTGAAAACTGGTTTCAAAGCCTGGCGCACTTCCTGAGGGGCTACTTCCTTTATGCGCTTAAGAAATATTACCATAATGTCACAGGATGAATGTTCTGTTCTGACATGGCGTTTTGGCTCTCCTACCTTCTATACATCATACACATATCATATGGCCATCTGGCAGACTGGGCACTTTCCTGGTGGGCCGATGTGCCTTTTGGGCCGACACAACTGTCTTTATCTTCTGTCTGACTGCCCCAAAAACACAGGTAGATCAACCAATTGGTTTTCTCTTTATTGACACTGGGCTGGCCCAATCACACTTGTAAGCTCCTGCCTTTTGGGCTCAGTGCCTTTATCAATGGGGAGGTGCCAGAAAATTGCAAAGCAAAAAAAGACCAGCCTTTCAGGCAAATTGATTGCATCATCAGGCCGGGGCGTCCAAGGCTACAGCCCTGATTGTTTTATGAACAGACCTGGACTTTTCAGATCCTTTAAGCGACTTGCTGCTCGGAGTGATCTCACCTGGCTGCTCCTGTGGCAGCAGCACAGCCCCACCTCTCTCTCATTTTATCATAAGATCCCCCACTTAATATATGTCCCCCAAAATGCTGGAAAAAAAAACCCTTGTATAACATGTATGAGTTACATTCATGTGATCGTTGTGGTTGGTGTGTCTGGGTCAAAACACCAAGGCCGATCAATATATAAAATAGTGTCTACAAAAGTAACAGTTTTTGTTTTTGCAGCTGAATCTGCTGTAATTTATTTACTGTAAGTTAACAAATTACAGCTCATTTTTCATGTGCAACATTTAATAATTGTGGGTACAAATGTTTGAATCTGCACAAATGTTGATACAATGAGGGAAAATGAATGAATGAATGCTGTCTATTAAAACCTTTTATTTTCCTGGGTGTTTTTAAAGGAGGAATAAATAATACAGCTGCGATGTTTTTAATGTGAAAAGTTCCTGCGGTGAGATTTTCCTGTTTCTGACAGAAGATCAACAGAAAAATGTGTCAGTAACAGTTAAAAGAGACAAAAGGAAAAAAGCTGAAATAAGCCCCAAATAAAAAACATAGATGGATAGACAGATGAATAGATAGATGGATGGATGGATGGGTGGATGGATGCAGCTTGACTTGCCACTGCGCCCCGCTCTGAACCCTCTTTTGTACCAAATTAGGGAGAGCATGAAAAGACAGAAAGACAGAAAGTGGCTGCTCTCTCCTTCTGCTTCTTGTTGTGCGGTTTAATTTCCCCCAGCGCCGGTGCTTCAGCCGAAATCTAATTTGAGTGAAAAATGGCAATCCAGCTGTTCGGTTGACAGAGCCCAACCAAAACATGGTTTTCTTTCAGCGCAAAAACATGCGGCGGCCATCTTCATCTGCACATCAATGGCTGCTGAGCGGAGGCTGAGCGCTGCGCAGGGTAGTAATTACAACGTTTTTGCAGGCGTGCACGTGCATGTGTGTGTGTTGTATTTTTAGTGTGTGTGTGTGTGTTGCAGTTGAGGTAATTTGCAGCTCTGCTCCTCCTCTCTTCTCTCTATGACGAGTGAACGAATACAGAGAAAGAATGAAGGTATTGAGGCTGCAATGATTGCGATGAGAGGGAGTGGAAATTATTTGGTTGCTTCTCTCCCTCTCTCCCTCTCCCTCTGTCGCTCCTCGTTTGCTTTGTGTCGTCAGGCAGGATGAGATGAACTGGGAGTTAAATACCCCCCCACCTCCCTCCTCCTCCCTCCCAAATCTATTATGCAAACAGAAGTGGTTAATTGTCCACATATTTGCATGCAGCGGGTAAATGAATTATACAAGGGCCCCGTCGCTTAGCAACTGCCCAGGGTGAGAGAAGGGGGCGGGGGAGGTGAGGGGGTGAGGTTTGTGATTGGAAGGTCTGCGATGACATCAAGGTGTCATGGAGCACGCTCAGAAGACAAAAGGTGTGATCTTTTTTGAGCAGAAGAAGAAGTTGCAGTTCCCCAAAATGTCTGTCAGAGCAGAGAAACAACACCTGAGCTGGCGGCTGATGGGAGGAAGTAAGGAGTGACAGAGAGAAAACATAAACAGGAAGCTGCCCTTTGTTGACGTAAACAACAACGGTAAAACGTGTGTGTGTTTTTAAGTTCATTCTTGACCTCTGGAACTTGAGGTTTCTCCTGGCATGTCAATCATTTGCCTTCTTCAGCTGATGGAAATTTACATTTAGTTGTCCTGGAAAGATGTAAGGTATTCTGAACACATGATGGGCCTTTCCCAAACCGCCCTCTACACCCTCTCCCTACCTGCTTTCACTCCATTTCGGCGTTCACGCAGTGGGTTCACCATATCAAGTGCCGTCCCAAACCAACTAGTGAGGAGTGGAAGCAAACCTGCACTGATGCCGACTTACCATCCATGTGCAACACTGTATTGTGTTCGTCATGGAAGACACTCCGTACAAATAAAGTTTTGAGACTACCCTGACAAACGTAACCTGCTGGAAATATAAAAGTAAACAATAGCAGCACATACAGATTAAATATAAGTGCTACAAATACATATGAAGAACATAATATTGGATTGAACTTTATTTTTCTTCAGGGTTAGGCAAAGTTACGACAGCTCCTTTTTCTGCCACAGAGAGGGACGTTTGTGCCAAAGCTTCTTTGCTGTGTTCGTCCCCTACACATTGACGAAGAAGCTTCATTCTGGGTAGGATCCAGTTCTGGAAAGGCCCAATATCTACTTCCTGTCTGACAATGAGACAGTCCCATCCTGCCGTCATTAAATTTCTTTATTGTCTCCTACATTTGTATCTCGCTTGAACTACGCTACACTGCCTCCATGATCTCTGGTGGTTCTGCTCCGTTTCATCACAATCTGTAGGCTTTCAGAAAACATGCACAATATGGACGAAATGAACGTACGGAGAGAGCGGACAGAAGCCTCCATCTGTCTCCATAATGTTGAGCATTAATAAGCCCTTAGTGGGGGAAAAGTGGACTGATCACCCAGCAGTTTTTATTTCTCAGTAATCAGTGTCATTACTACATGAAAACTGAATAAATCTGTTGATAGACTGAACTTTGTATGAATAAATCAGTGGAAGCTCTCTGAGGCCTCTGTCACCCCTTAAAGGCACAAAATGGTTTAGTCAGCCCTGCACTAAGAGTCATCTCTAAACGCAGCCACAGCAGAGTCAGGCTGAATCCAAATGTTTGGACTGTGGAGGGCCATCTATACCCACAATTCATACAGTCCACAAAAGGCATCAAGCTGAATTTCTGCAGACTTCCAGAGAGTCCGCTTGGGCTGCAGACTTCAGCAGACTTCATCCCAACACAGACGTGACGTTTTGTTCTTGTATTAGCTGACTACCGTTGCCTATTGAAATGCTATCTGAATTGTGTAGGCCAGAAATAATATTCAATAACAACATCATGATACAGCATTATGTATAAATATCCTATAGACTGGGCAGTGTAATGTTAAATGTATAGGCTAGAAAACTGGCCGAAAATCAACAAAGTTCTTCTAATGTAAAATAGGCATCTCACTTTATTTAGTCATAATCTAGTCTATTGAATTTATTTGAATGTGTGTAGTTTATATGTTAAATAGAAATGTATTTTCAGTCACAAAAAAAACATACATGTGATTATATCTTACCTGCTGGGACAGATGAGCAACTGAATATGACAGCAGTGATCACTGTGTATAGGACTCTAGTTGTTGCTCAAACATTTCCATAGCGATGAGTGAAACAGACTTGAGGCCTGTCTATTAGTGGTTTGCAGTTTCTGCCCTCACAGACTTTACGTTATGACGGTGAACACACCACAGTACGTATGACTAAAGTCTGTGATGGCTCAGTCTGCATGTCCAGGGGGTGGACATTTACAGTCAGCCTGAGTCACTGCTTAGCTGCTGGAGCACCAACATACACTGTTGTGCACTGTCTTTCACCAAGAAAAGGACGTCAGGGTTCCAAAAAAGACAAGAAACTAATTTTATAGAAACAAAAAGGTGTGTGAGAGAACATGGATCAAGAGAGGAACAGCAGGGGGCCCACACAGACTGTTGCACAGGGCCCAGAATTTGGTGCTACACCCCTGTCTAGGAGTGCTGGCAGTGGCAAGGCAAAGTGCTGGTTCCTGTTTACTTTACAATGTTAATTTTTGGCAGAGTCAGTATAATAATGTATAGTTTTATCTTTTTCGGTGCTGCAGCTGGTGTTGGCCTTCGGTCACAGGAGTGGATGGTGTGTGGGAGTTCACCTGTTGAGTTGTGTTCAGGCTCGGAAATTAAAACCCGCCAAGTGCCAAAAGTTTGGTGAGTAAATCTTGTGAGGCTACCTGCTGTAGAGTGAGTGAACAGGACAGCTACTTAACAGACAGTAAGGTGGTTCGACGACATGGCCAAAGGCAAGTATGACTCATGAGGAGAAATCTGGACCCCTCGGCTGGACCAGTTGGGAACCACTGCACTAAACTACCACTTGCTGCCAGTCTGCGACAAGCAGGTGTTGCACCCTTACTTATGAAGGTAATTAAATAATAAGGGAGGACCCCTATAGACAAAGAATCTGTGATCTCTGTAGGTCTTTAAAGATCCACTTACCGTAAAATTCGGTGTATAAGTCGCACATTTTTCCCCTTTTTTTTCCATCTAAAAAGTTGGGTGCGGGTTATAGACTGGTGCAACCTATAGACCAAGGTAAATGCTGACATAGGTAATTTGACCCACAAGATGGTGCTACGTAGCTAAAGATTTGTGACAGTGAACAAGCCGCCATATTGTCACAGAGACATGCTCCGACCGCTCCGACCAACACAAGTACAGACGTCCAAACATGTCTGTGAAAACAAGAAAGAGCTACACTGAAGCGCAGAAACTTCACGTTGTGGACTTTGCTGAACACAAACAATGGAAATCGCCACGCGGGAAGACAGTTTAATGTTGACGAGAAACTGGTTTGTGACTGGCGGAGAAACAAGGCTAAACTTGAGGTCATGGCAAAAACGAAGAAAGCTAATAGGGGGAGAAAATGTCTGTGGCCACGGGTGGAAGATGCCGTTCATGAGTGGATCGCTGAGCAAAGACGTAAACTAATTCCTGTGTCTAAAAACATGATTCGGATGAAAGCACTTGAGGTGGCAAAAGAGTTAGGCGAGGCCAATTTCAGTGGCAGTGTTAGCTGGTGCGACAGGTTCATGAAGAGAAAGGCACTGTCACTTCGCAGAAGAACTCGCATTTCACAAAAGATGCTGAAGGACTATGAGGAGAAAATGATGACATTCCAGCGATTCATAATTAAAATGCGCCTGCAGAATTCTTATGAACTTGGACAAATTGGAAACATGGATGAGGTTCCCATGTGTTTTGACATGCCGCCCGACCGCACCGTCAATAACTGAGGGGAAAAAACAGTGCAGATCAAGACGTCGGGACATGAGAAATCCCATTTCACCGTTGTACTGTCATGTTGTGCTGATGGTACCAAACTACCAAACTTTTTGGGATTTGAGTAAGCGTGTATAGTTATAGCCCACACTGTAATAAGGTAAAGCTGTCTTCTTTAAAAAGAAAAAAAAAAGGAAAAAGAAGTTTAACGTTAATTTAAACTCATTTTTATGGCTCAGATGTTATAATTTTATTTCCTGAAGAGGTTGTTTGGAAAATTGCAATCTGAAAAGTAACCAAAGCTGCTTAAGAGGTTATTGTGTTTTGAATGTGTTTCAAATTAAAAATGAAGGGAAACAGTGTAGGAATAACTTGTATAACGTTTTTATTAACAAATAGTAATATAAAACCTTGTTTTCCCTGTTTGAGACCTTAAAAAATAGACTGTGACTTATATTCCGAATTTTACGGTGAGAGTGACTTATACAAACTGACCTTTGCTCTTCAGTGTTCATTGTTATGCCTCAAAATTCCAAGGCAGATCCTCACATGTGAAAATAAACTTGGTGCTCCTGTAAAGTTCCCTGAGTGTGATACTGTGACGCTCTTGTTGTGACGGGACGATTGTTTGTCTGACTGTCTGTGTGAGTGGATCTAGATAATGTTTTTCCTGCCTCCACACAAACAGCTGACAGGTACGAAGCTGTTCTTTCCTAGGAAGTCTCGATCTCTTCACATCTCTTCATGTATTTGCAGATGAGAGCGGCTCAAACTGTGTCTCTGCAGGTCTGCCAGGTTTATGAGCCTCATCACCGTTAATGCCGTCAGTCTTCTCCTGCCTCTAATTGGCTCCGCACCCCAATTAGCTCCGGCTGTTAGCACCTGCAGCTCCCCCAAAAGATTAATGGCGCTGAGTTTTAAGACCCGACAATTAATCATTATTAGGGAGGAGCGACGCCAGGCATTGTGGGCCTTCAGTTTGAGGTGTAAAATTTTTTTTCCGTCATTGTCGGGAGCGTTTCAGGTGTCAAACAGTGTTGAAATGTGAGTCATTTAGCAGTGTGAAATATGAATTATGGAGAAAGAGTTGTAATCATTTCGCTGGTGACAAAAAGGCACTTAGTGATAAATTTGACAGAGAATCAGCGGCTGTGTGAACGACGCTGCAGCGGTTTGAGCGGTGAACACAGCTGATCCTCTCACTGTTCTTACACACAGGTTTTAAATTCATTTTCCAGACAGACTGACTGATTAACCTGCGAGAATTAAGGAGGGAAAAAACTCTACTTCTGATGGTTTTCTTCAGCATTTTAACTCCTGATATAGGGCTGAAAAATTATTTGTAATTAACTCTGATCTTAAGCACTCTGTTCAAGTATGTTAGGCCGCAAAAAAAATCCCAGGGTGCACTGCAGGTGTCAGAACCTTTTCAGGTGGCTTCCAATCACACTTTGCATGTCACATTTTCAATCTGGTCTCAAATCATAAAATGACCACGATCTATTCACACCGCATTACCGAGTAGTGGCACGCACCACAGAAACAACACCCATGGAAAGTCAACTAGGATTCTTTGTCGACACACAAAGTCCCTGGATCAGTGACATCACACATTGGGTGGTGGTTAGTGTTACAACCTCATAGATAGTACAAAGAGCGAGACAGTCCATGTTGAGAGGAGGTCGGGGTGATGGATGGTTAAACAAACCAGCCCGGTGCTTTGTCTGTGATTTGGGCATCAGACATTTGATGCCAAACGTCATCTTTTGCGGAGGTCTCAAACACTGCTGGACGGCGCCAGTTTTTAACGTGGTTGGACGTAACCTTTCACAGTGTATGATACGTCATTGGTCAGCTGGACAGCACCTGGTGTAGTAGTTAGTTGGTCAGTGTTAATCTGAGTGGCATTTTGCCATGTCAGTCCAGGGGGTCCCCTGACAGTTTGGGCCCTGGGGCCTGTGCCTAATAGGACATGGACTTTGTCATTGGGAGATACAGTTGATGATGGATGGTGTGACATGTAGGTGAAATGCTTGCCAAGCTACAGACTACCATTCAAGACCAACAAACAACAATGCCAGTTGTGTTTTTTAGCGACCTGTTACTGTTTTTCCAGCGGGGATGGTGCCACAAAAAGCAGTTGTTGTGTTTTACCAAGACATCGCTGCGTTTCCCGTCGGGATTGTGCCACTAAAAGTGGGTATTTTAAGCCCAAACATGATCTTTTCCTGAACATAACCAAGTGGTTTTTGTGCCTAAACCTAATCACACTTCAACCATAGTGTTGTTGAAAAGTAAAGTTTTGCATAAAAACATGCAAGTGTTACATATCTGTGATTTACTGAAAGGTACAACATTTTTGTCTGGTGATTGTGTCGTATCATCACATGACCAAAGTATGAAAGTAACACCCTGTTAATACCTGGCAAGCGTTGAATAATACCTGCGGCTCAATCACTGGCTGCTTGAAGCCCACCAACATAAACAACCTGCACCTCCTCGCTGGCATTGCCCCTGCTGATGTGAGACACCTCCTCTACGGACGTGTACCCCCATCCCAACGGCTGAAGTCCAGGAGAAACTTTCTCAGCCATGTCCAGTCCCTAACAGCATCACGGGAAGAAACCAGACTCCAACTTTGGACACAAAGGCTTGAGGATGACCCCCCTCCTATTGACATAGGTATCCCTCCTTCTGAAGCCCTCCCCCCGGGCTCAGAAGCACCATGGGTCCAGTGGAAGACGCTTAACCGCCTGAGAACAGGAACAGGGTGATCAAAAGCTGCCATGGCCAGATGGGGCTATGAAACTGGCCAAACCACCTGTGAATGTGGAGAAGAGGACCATACAATGTAGCACTGCCTTGTCTGCCCCCTATTACCCAACCAGTGCAGCTCAAAGGATCTTGTAGTGTTCAATAAAAATGCAAAGGACTGTGTAAAGAAATGGGAAACTGTCATATAACCAACCAGCTTCAATGACACGAAAAGAAGAGGATGAATACCTTTTATTGACATGTGTCTCAGCTGATCTGATGACAAGTGGACATCTCTAAATACAAGTGTAAATGGCCACCATTGTGATCTCATCACTCCAGCTTCTTGCCAAGGTGGTCTAGGACACATTTGACCACAAATCTTTTATAGCATAAACGCTAACTTTGTCCCGACACATCTCTGACAAGGACTACATCATTAGTGCCGAACGCGGTGGTTGGTTTGGTGACAGTGGGCTAAAAGCTCTGTAATTTCTCTATTTTATGTTGAGTAGGACGAAGTGTTGCGTGACCATTTTGCCTTGTGTAGAGTTGTGTTGACAGCGAGATCTCAAGCTGTACCAACACAACCGCTAACATGACGAGCAAACATGCTACAGAGCAGCTAGCATAAGTGTGGACGTAATAACTGTGTGCACGGCAGTAACAAACTCTGAACAGGAGTGGTCAACTGTGGTGGCGTTGTTTATACCTGGTGTAAAAAGGCTCTAAGTGGTGGTATTTCTGTAAAATTTGGGGTGGTAGAACCTAAGTGTTTTGTTGTCTCGTGTTTTCTTTTTTAAGCCGCGTTCCTCTTGGCCTCCACAAACAGGAACAACAGAGTGAAACAGACAGCGTCTTTCACAACATGTTACTGTTACAACAAACATTAGTCTTCATTATATTTGGGTCTTTTTTTCTGTCGTGTGTCGCGGTGAACATGTTGTTGTGTCGGCTCGTCTACACAAGCGTTTGTTTTTTGTGCGACTGTGTGATTCAACTGAATGATTTATACGGCGGTGGGGCTGAGCGTGCATCAGGAGACGGGAGGCGAGAGGGAGGTCAGGTTAGCCTCGCCTCAGTGGCTTCACACACACACACACACACACACACACAAACACACACACACACACACACAAACACGTAAGTCATGTTCAGACAGTCAGACATGAATGAACAGACATGTTAAAGAGAGCTGTAACTGTACAAACACTAAACGCTGCACCACATCACGTTTTGTTGTCTCAGGAGAAAACGTCCTGTTGTAACTTCCTGTGTAAAAATCACATTACTCTGTTTTGATGAGGCTTAATTCACAATATATTTAATGTCATCTGCATATTGTTTCTGCTTCTGTTTTCAGACAAATGAGAAGAAAGAAAACAAAAAACAGAATGGATCTAATTGCTCATAAATACTTGTGTTGAACTGCAGAGCCTTTTTCTCTGCACACGATGAGACGACAGCACACACCTGGTGACGCAGGTAAAATGCTATCATTAGCATGTTCATCACCTCCCTCATCTCAGTTCAGTTCCATGACTCTTAATTCTTTATTTCTTTTAACTCAATTTTTGTTTTACATATGGTTAATATTTTTTGTATATATTCTTAAAATTGCTCTTTTTTTATTTTATTTCTTTTATGTGACAACAGAGGATTTATTTTGATTTGATTTAATTGTAGCCTATGTTAAAAGGGCTAGTACAATGCTAATACTTAGCCTGAGCCTGGCTGCTCCTCGTGTTTGTTTTCTCCTGAACATTTGTTACATGGTGAATGCTCAACTGTACACACACAGACACACACACAGACACACACACTTTAAACACACACACACACACACACACACACTGTAAACACACACACGTACCTGGAACATTTCCTGTTTCAGTGTTGAACAACAAGCTGCTGCAGAGTCGACACAGCCGAGAGAGACTTCCTCTTCTCCGGCCTCCTTCACCCAGATTGTCAAACAATATTTCCATCACTGAGGCTGTGTGTGTGTGTGTGTGTGTGTGTGTGTCTGTGTCTGTGTCTGTGTGTCTGTGTGTGTGATGGCCACATGAATTCAGGTCTCAGTCTGTACTAAAACCCCAGCAGGAAAACCTGACCCAGAAAACATGTTATATTATTATTGTCATTATTATAATAACACAAGGACATCAATAGTTATTTTCTAACATACAGTACATCTTGATTTTAATGTCCTGCATGTTTAAACCTGAAGAATAAAAAAAAAGACTTAACATCTTTTAACATAAAAACACCATGTGTGAATCATGCTTTCACATGTGAAATGTCTAAAATCTGCAGGTAGCTGTCAGTCATGGTCTCACAAGTCACATGAAAATTATACTTAATCACAGTGTATCGATATCTAGTGAGTTGGTCACGTGAAATTAATTTGTTAAATTTTAAAAACAAGATTCAAGTTTTAAATGTACAGTTACGAAGAGGCAGTGGTTGTCCTCCTGTACTGCTCATGTTAGCATGCTAAAGACTCATTTATTCTCCCATTACATCGATATGCCCATTTCCAACGTTGTAAACATCACTGCCCTCAAACTTCCATACGTCCTTTATGTTGGCAATAGATACAGCCAATAGATGGCACTAGAGGGCGGAGTCAGAAGTTTAAGACAACAACTAATGAGGCCACAGTGGAGGAGGTCGAAATATTGTACCATTAAATGGAGGCAGCCCTGTCAACGGTGGTGCTCTGTCAGGCCATTAAATACATCTCAATATGTGGACAGTGAATTCTTTTCACTTATTGGTTTGTTCCGTTCTGCCATCATTTAAATTTATTCATCGTTTCCTGTGGTCACGTCATGCTTGAACTACACTACACTGCCCCCACAATCTCTGGTGGTACTGCTCTGTGTTTTTCTGTATCTGTTAGCTGTCAGAAAACATGCACACATATGGACCAAATGAACTCAGAGTACAGACAGAGGGCTCAGTTTGTCTCCATCTCTCCATTTAACGTTGAGCGTAAACGAGCCCTGACATGCAGAATGATGGGCATTTTCACACCTCGGAGTCTGAAGAAAATATTGGTATTGTATGTTTCTGCAAATCACAAATACTTTTGTATGATTCATACATATCATCAGGGGTCGCGTTAACCGGATATTCTCAGTCATTGACTGGTTTTTTACAACAATGACCGGAAAATCTGAAGGCCGTCGGTCATTTGACCGGTTGCAATTACCACCCCTGCCCACTTGGCGGCGGAGTGCACAGTCAGTGGTTTAAGTGGCTGCTGTTTTCACACTGCAGAGAAAAAGTCATTCATCTGCTTCATGTAGCGTTGTTGACATGACGGCCTGGACACACCAGATGCGTTAGTACCGCAGAAGTGCTGCGAGTATATTTGCAGGCGCTTGACTGTCCACACAGGCAGCGCATTTCTCCTGCGCTCTCCACGCCGGTTAAACATCGAGTCCACTCGTCTGTTCCCGTCAGTACTCGTTTTTTCACTTCAACAGGTCATTTTAAACATGGGTAAGTCCACATTTTAATCGTTTTTTATAACGTAATAAGTTAATGACAATTTGTCATTGCATGTCCATGTATTGACTGAGCATGTTGGATAAACACTGAATGAATAGGGCATATTGTTCTGACCATTTAATTCATGTAGTTATGTTTGTAGGCTCAGTGACACAAAATTAAAATTGTAATGAAGTGATTATGGTATTGAAAAATATGTTCGATTATGCACTGTTGTGTTATTTTAAATTATGAACATGGTATTCCCTCACGTTCCTCAGTGCATGCTGTTGTTATTTTATTTTGAAAATTGGCCAGATTCTCTCGTCTTTTCTGTGTCCAACTTCCTGTTTGGTACGATCCGCTCTATCCAGCTTGACAGAAGCGCTCGCGGCTCGCGTGTAGACCAGACGCCGAACTGAAGCACTGTGGTGTGGGGATGTCTGTTCATCTTTTCGTTCATGTCCTTATTAATGCACACTTTATAACTTGCTTGTTGGATTTATTAAAAACGAACGAATGAAAATTAAATGTCTTTGAATATCTTTATTATCATTTAAAAACGAAAATTAAAATGACCGGTAAAAATAGATTATGACTGGATTTTTACGACCCTGTCAGTCAAAATGACTGGCGACGAAAAAGTCTAGCGCAACCTCTGCGTATCATATCAACTGCTGTGTCTCAAATCGCGTACTTCTGTACTTGTACTTAATATTTTGAATGCGTTCACAGTATGGAAAAATGCAGTGCACTATGAGTACCCGGATGGTGCACTCAGAACGGTCAAGACGTTGAGTGTGGAACTATGGACACTTCTCGCCCTCAATGGTCGCCATCTTGGCTACGTAGCGGAAAGGGAGGGACCACTTTTCAAACTGGAAATGGCGGCCGAGGACTGTGCGACCGTGAACGTCGCTGCGTTGTACAAATACATGTGTTTTTTGCACTGAGCACCACTATACTGTTGTCAGGTATAAGCCAGCAGTATGTTTACTGGGTTAATTTAGCAGTCTGTAATGATTTGGTACTGCGAATGATAACGCGAATGCTAATGCTAGCTTGCTAACTAGCTAACAGCTGCACATTTTGATGTTGTGGTGTACATTTAGCATATGTATATATATACACAATACAGTCGATGGATATTTTGGTGGGTGAAAATTCGCAGGCAAATGGTGGCGGTAATGCTCCACTGGCCAGTTACAATTAGGCATTAAAAGAAGAAGAGGTCAAAATTTGTGGCCGTCACAACGGCCGTGTTTGGTTTGAGACAACACTACCCTGTCCAAATTCGTGCACTACGCCAATAAGTGATGTGATTTGTGACACAGCAAACATTTCTAAAATCATGTACAGTAGTATATGAGCTGACTTTGACTCTGGAGGTTGCTGTTTTTCTGACGGCGTTTTAGCCACCAAACGTTGGTGTTTATAACTGACCCATTGCTTTTTTCTATGGTGCCATGAAGAGTGGTTGATTTTACTGTGACTTTGCTGCGTGTTAAAGGGAAATTTTGGTTTATTTCAACCTGTCTCCTATCGTCCTAAATTTGTTTCAAGTTACTAGTGACATAAAAATAATAGTTAGCATGTTAGCCGTTAGCCTAGATACAGCCGGGGCGCATAGTAGCGTCAGACCTGTTAAAACGTAAGTGAACAGGCAACCTTCAAGTGCAAAGTTAGTCCACTAAACAAGCTTTTTTTCCACAAAGACCGCCTCATATCGTTAGAATAAATGTCAGAGAACATATAGAAAACGACATGTAAACGTGTTGTCTTACCTTACCGGTGTGCTGCCATGTTTGTTGTTTACCATTTAGCTCTGCTTTCCAAAGCGCGGTCGAAATATCGCGAGAACAAGCAGCAACAGCTGGAAGGCAGAACCGGACAATAGCCTGAAAAGTTCATTTATTTTATGAAAGATTTATAGAATAATGGCTGACTTTTCACCAGACTTCGACTTTGTGGAGGAGGAATTTGATTTTGCAGAGTTTGATGGCCGCCCTTATTTATTTGAGCCAGAATACACTGACGAAGAGCTTCGTGAAATTGAAGAACGGAGGAGAGAGAGAGAGAGGTGCAACAGGTAGAGGACGAGAGGGGAGGAATGGCTGCTGCAAGGCTGCGTAGCTCTGGAGATTGGTGGTGTACCTGTGAATGCTGTGCCCCAGTGCCCACAGAAGAGGAATGCCTCTGTTGCAAGGAATGGGACCAGTTGCAGCCTTATTTTCAAGGTCTGGATGTGACCGAGGACGAGACACCTCCACCTGGAGTAGTATCCAGCTGGGCTTTATCTAGAGCTCACCAGATATATTTCGGCCACGCTTTGGAAAGCAGAGCTAAATGGTAAACAAACATGGCAGCACACTGGTAAGGTAAGACAACACGTTTACATGTCGTTTTCTATATGTTCTCTGACATTTATCCTAACGATATGAGGCGGTCTTTGTGGGAAAAAAGCTTGTTTAGTGGACTAACTTTGCACTTGAAGGTTGCCCGTTCACTTACGTTTTAACAGGTCTGACGCTACTATGCGCCCTGGCTGTATCTAGGCTAACGGCTAACATGCTAACTATTATTTTTATGTCACTAGTCACTTGAAACAAATTTAGGACGATAGGAGACAGGTTGAAATAAACTGAAATTTTCCTTTAAGCCAGGATTGTGCCCCAAAGCATTACCTTTTCCAAACCATAACCAAGTGGTTTTGTGTCTAAACACAACCACACATTTACCACAGCGTTTGTGACGCAAAGTCCAAATGTATCTGCTTCATAATAACCAACGTTTTTTTGTCGATTGAGTCGAAAAATTTGACAAGTAGAAAAATCTGGAGGTGTGGAGTCAGACAGAAGTGAGCTCACCAGACCGCAAGCATAACACGCCACAAATCTACCACACGACTGTTGGCTGTTGCATTGTGGGTAATGTAGGCAGCAGGTTTCGGCGAGGAGGAGGAATGTGAGGAATGAAACAGAAGATATCTTTAGTTCCGCTGCATCGATTTTAATCATGAGTCCAGTAATTAAGACGAGAGTTCACACGATGGGTGGGCCGACACCGTGTGACTGACCCCACACACACACAGACACACACACTCACAGTCAGGGTCATGTGACAGTGCGTTAATCCGTCTGTGTTGTTTTTCTCTCGGCAGTTGAACCAGCCGTGACCTCTGACCTCTGACCTGCTTACACTGTTCAGCAGGTTCAGTACTGGTGAGTAAAGTCTGTACTGTACTCTGTGTGTGTGTGTGTGTGTGTGTGTGTGTGTGTGTGTGTGTGGCTGCACTAAGGACACACCTTTGTACAAACAAACACTCTGTGATCCCCTCAGGCTTTAATTCAATCTGTAAACTCCTCTGTATGTTTGTGTATCAGCAAACACACACACACACACACACACACACACCTCCTCCCTCCTCCTCTTTGACATCCCTCCTTTCTCTCCTTTCCTTACTCATTTTCTTTCTCACCTTTATCTCCTCCTTCCCTTTTTCTTCCCTCTATCCCTTCCTTACTCCTCCTCCTACCCTCTTTCCGTCCTCGCTTTTCTTGTTTAGACCATTGTCCTTCTCCTTCCTTACTCCTCCTTCTCTCCTGTTCTCCTCTCTCACTTCCCCCTTCCTTTCCTTGTTTAGCCTCTTTTCCTCCTCCCACCCTTCATCCCTCCATTCCCTCTTTGCTCCTCCTCCTCTCCTCATCTCCCCCCTCACCTTCCCTCCTTCCTTTCCTTATTTAGTCTCTTCTCCTTCTCCCCCTTCTTCTTCCCTCTAGTCCTTCTTTACTCCTCCTTCTCTCCTCTCCTCTTCTCCTTCCCTCCTTCCTCCCTCATTACTTCTACTCCTCTCCTTGTCTCATCCTCCCTTTCTGTCCTCCCTTTCCTTGTTTAGCCCTTTTTCTTCTCCTGTTTTACTCCTTCTTCTCTCCTCTTCTCCTCCCCCACTTTCCCTCCTTCGTTTCCTTGTTTAGCCTCTTTTTCTTCCTCCCTTTCTTTAATCTTCCCTCTTTTGTCCCCCCTTTCCTCCTACACCTCCTCCTTTCTTCCTCCTCTCCTTCATATATTCCACCTTTTTCTCCCACATGTTTCTTTCATCCCCTCCATCCTTGCCTCCTCAGTCTCTCCTTCCTTCACTCCTTCCTGCCTTTTATGATTCTCTTCCTCCATCCTCCTGTTTTCTTTTTCTCCATCTTCTCCTCCATCTTCTCCCCTCTTCTCCATCGCCTCCCTTCTTATTCTCTCCTTCCCTGTGTTCACACTTTCCTGCTTATCTTCACCTCCTTTTCCTCTTCCTCCCCCTTTCTCATCTGCTTTTACTCCTCATCCTCCATCCCACCTGTCCTCCTTCCCCTTTCGTGTCATCTCTCTCCCTCTTTCCTCCCTCTATCCCCCTCGCCTCCTTTTTTTCCTCATCTTCACTATCTTCTTCTTTCCTCCCTCACCTCCTCCTTCCTTCCTATCATTCCTCTCCTCCTTTCTTTTCTTTTCTTTTCTTTTCTCTTTCTTTCTCCTCTTCCATGCCTCCTTCCTCCCTTCATTCCTCCCTCCTTACCCTTTGTTTTTCTCTCTCCTCCTCTCTGCCTCTCCTCCCGTCACCCCTTCCTCCCCCTCACTTGCTCCTCTTTTCCTTCATCCCTCTATCCACTCTTTCTTCTTCTCCTTTTCTTTCCTTTATTACCTCCCTCTCCTCCCTCTCCCCCTTCCTGTCTGCTTTTACTCCTCTTCCTCCATCTCACCTGTCCAGTCTTTCCCTTTTTTCTCTCTCAACCTCTCTTTTCTCCTTCCTCCCACTCTCTCCCTTTCTTTCTCCTTCTCTATCCTTCGCTCCTCCCTTCATTCCTCCTTCATTCTCCTTTCCTTCCTCTTGTCAGTAATCTCCTCCCCTCATGCCTCCCCCCCTTCTCCTTACCTTTTTTATTTTTTCATTCCTCCAACCACTCTTCCTCCCTCTTCTTTTCTTGCTGCTCCTCCATGCCTCTTTCTTTCCATCACTCCTCCCTCCCTCCCCCTCTCTGTCCGTATTTTTCATTTGATTCCTCCGTCTGCTCTTCCTCCCTCCTCTTCTCCCTTTCTTTCTCCTCCTCCATGCCTCAATCCTTGCTCCTCCCTTCATCCCCATCTTTTCTTTTCTTCCTCCCTTCATTCCTCCCCCCTTTTTCTTTCATTCCTCCATCCACTTTTCCTTCCTCTTCTTTTCTTTCTTCTCCTCCCCCATGCCTCCCTCCTCCCTTCATTCCTCCCCCCTTTTTCTTTCATTCCTCCATCTACTCATCCTTCTTCTCCTTTTCTCTCCCTCCTCTTCACTGCCTCTGTCCTACCTCCTCCTCCTCCATTCCTCCCTCCTCTCCCTCTTTTTTAATTCCTCCATCCACTCCTCCTCCTCCCTCTTTTCTTTTTCCTCCCCCATGCCTCCTTCCTCCCTCCATTCCTCCCCATTTTTTCTTTCATTCCTCTGTCCACTCTTCCTTCTTCTCCTTCTCTCTCCCTCCTCTACACTGCCTGTGTCCTCCCTCTCTTCTCTCCTCCCCCCTCCGTCTCTCCCGCAGCGTTGCGTGCTAGCTGCTCTCCTCTCCGTCCGGCTCGCTGCTCTGACGTTAACTCGCTGTGACATGTTACACTGAAACTACTTTATGGAATCAATATTAAATTCACAGCCTGTGACACTGAGGGCTAAACACACTGTGTGTGTGTGTGTGTGTGTGTGCGTGCGTGCGTGTAGCTGGGTCACGGGTCATTCACGTGTGTGTCTTTGAGAGTAAAGTGTGTATGTGTGTGTGTGTGTGTGTGTGTGTTTATGTGTGTAAAGAAAATGCCTGCGTGGTCTTGTGTGTGTGTGTTTCTATTCTTCTGAGGACCAAAAGAAGGGAAGTTGAAAAAAGGGAAAATCCCACAAAATGAGGACAAATTGAAGCAAAATTAAATTTATGATTAAACGTACTTGTAATTTGTAATTTGTTTGATTTCATCAGAATCAGGTTTTTTGGCGTGTGAGTTTCCACATACAACAAATACATGTTTGTAGTGGTATTTTGGCACCTAAACATTGTAAGAGAAAAACACTATTTTAAAAGTATTTACATATCTATATCTGTTTTTAAAATAAAAGTTTTATAGTTTTGGAATGTAAGTTAACAGTATGAAGTATAAAAACTATGTGTGAAAATAATACCTCAGTCTATCTCTGTGATATCTCTGGGTTTACAACACCATCGAGGGCAATGCTGCAAATCAAGGAGCAGAACTGATTTTATGGCACTGTTGGATTTATTTATTTATTTTATAAGTGTGATGATGTACCATTAGTTGTCAGGTATTTAATGAACTGCATTATCCAAGAAACAGAATTTCCTGTCTACCCTCATTTCATCCATTAACATGTTTTTTGATAGATTTTTTTTTTTTTTTTTTTTTTTTTTTTTTTAGAGAAGTTACTGAACATGAGCTCAGCTTATAACTGCAACAGAATATTACTAAATACTGTCATACAGGAGTTTTACATGTAACCTACCCAGGCTGTAATTTAAATTAAAATAAATAAATGAATAAATAAATAAATATAAAATTACTTAATACTGTCTTTCAGAATTTTTCCATGTCATCCACTCAGGCTGTAACATAAAAGTACAGTAAAATAAATAAATAAATGAATAAAAATGAAATAAAATAAAATAACAATATACAATTCAAAACTTAATATTAAATTCATTAATAAAATAAACAATTAATTAATACTTAATACGGTCATACAGGAACCCCCCAAAATTGATAGATAAATAAATATACAGATAAATAAAATATATATACATATTGAATTACTTAACACAGTCATACAGGATTTTTACATGTAACCCACTCAGGCTGTAACTTAAATTAAAAATAAATAAATAAAATAAATAAATAAAACTAAAATGACTTAATACCATCCTGCAGGTTTTTTTTACATGTAACCTATTCAAACTGTAGGCTTAATTTTAGAAAAATCTTCCTGTTGCTGTTTTTATTATTGACATTCATTTTTGGAAGCAGAGCTGAAGGCTCATGTTCAGAAGTAAAAATAAACTGTATTGAGATTAAATTTGTTTCTAGGTGGAATTAAATGAACTGTGGTGGCATCTCATGTTTAAACTCACTGTAACACTGATGTGTTCGTGAAGTCTTTTACTTTTGAACCTTGTTCACTAAGAAACATGTCCTAAAGAACACGTAGAGTATAGACAGCTAAATTTTAATTAAAATAAAGGTTTTAACCTGTGTTTAACGCCGGAGTCAGGATCACACACAGATGTCCTCACAAGTGTAGTGATCAGTGTGAGTGTGTATGTGTGTGTATGTGTGTGTCAGCAGACCGGACTGTTCATTCATTCATGTGTGTGAGTATGAAGTGAGTGTGTGAGTGTGTGTAAAGAAAGAATGTCAGTGTGTGTGTATGTTCATTCAAGTGTGTGAGAGAGCGAGAAGCCCTGAGTGTGTGTGTGTGTGTGTGTGTGTGTGTGTGTGTGTGTGTGTGGTGTCCTGGGGGTGAATTAGAGCAGAGGCAGTCATGTTTGATAGCAAGGTCTCGACATCGATGAAAACACTCTAAAACGGCACGCAAACTCTGAACGAAAGAAAAAAAAACAGCCAGGAGGAGGGAGGAGGAAGGAGGGAAGGAGGGAGGAGGGGAGGAGGTAAGACAAGATTGAAGGAAACGGAAGCAGGGGAAAAAGAATAGGAGGGAAGGCGTAAGAGAAGAGGTGAGAAGGAGGAAATACGGAGGAGGAGATGATGAGGATGCAGAGAGAAGAAGAGAGGAAATAAAAGGAGGGAGGAAATGGAGATTTAAAAACATAAAAGTTTAATGTTTACAAAGGGCTCAGTAATTTCCTGAACCAGCTGCTCACTGTAGTTTTTATCAAACAAAAGGAAACAGTGCGTTTGTCAGGGACTATTTTCAGCGGCGGATTAATCTACCTGCTTCTTTAAATGATCGTGGCCAGTTTATAAGTGAATCACATTATAGTTGTAGTGAAACCAGGCTGCGGCCTCCGGCTCCGTCATTAACTCATGCTGCTGGTAAATTAGCATTAATAACAGCATGGATGAAATATTCATTATGACACAATTAATAAATCACCATGTCAGCTTTTTAAAAAACTCAGTCATGAATATTGATGCTTCATTAGTCAATTCTGTTTTTAAATACGTGTGTGTGTCCATATGTGCTCACAGCCCATACCTATATATATATATATATATATTGTGTGTGTGTGTGTGTGTGATGTATAATTCATATCAGACTTTCTGCTGAAACAAAAAGCTCACTGTGATGTGACCTTTAGACCCCAGAAGACACAGAAAGAGCTTTGATTTTAAAGATGTTGACTGAGGAAACACTATTAACTGTAAAAGATATTTCAACATAAACTTTACAGAGAATTTTCTGAAATAATGATAATGTCATCCATGCTGGTGTTCTCACATAAATTTATTTTCAAATATGATTATCAGATATGTTAAATAGGTTTCTTAAGACAGCATCCGAATGTTAGGACTTCCTCCGTCATAGATCCTTTTAGGGCTGACGTCACAGTGACATCATGTCATCACCTGGAGGAGCAGCTGCCTCTCCCCCACAGGGCTGTAGGCTCCATAGGAGTGTTAAAATGTGTTTGTCTTGTTGTGTTATTGGGAGCCAGAATAGAAGGAGTCATGGCTCAAAACCAGCCGCCACTGCCCGTCAACAAAAACAAAGACAACTATGGTTAAATGTGATAAGACCAAAGGACTGGACGGAGGCCATCATCAAAAATGCTCACATGTGCAGCGCACACTTCATATCAGGTTAGGGAAAAAGTATTTCCTGTTGTAGGGATGAATAAGGTGATGTGTATTAAGGGTTATCATGTCCACCTCATCAGAAACTGGGGAGGGATTAAGAGGAATATTGGATTTCTCTGCAACGCTAACTTTTTAGCACATTAGCTAACGTTAGCTTCCATAGCAAAACAAACAAGTGTGGTCCTCCTTTGTAGGATTGGCTTCCTGTGACATCATCCATCCACTGAGTGAGAGCATACGGGTCGGCCAGTCTGGTCCCGCTGGTCACTGTTTACGTATTCAAGTAACACTGGCGGTCCCGGATAGTGAGTGACCTGACATGGTGCGTTGGTAAATTCAGTCTGACGCTCTACACTAAAATGAGAGCCCTGTTGGTGGAAGAAACGGAGCGTTATATTTCTACATGAATGAACCAACGGTTACGTTAATCACATTCACTCCGCTCGGCGCTCTGCTGCTCCGTCTCCACAGACAGAAGGCCCGTTTCCACTGAAGAAGTTCCTGGTACTATTTGGGGGGCAGGAACTACTACAGGAACGTCCTCTCGCTCGGCCCTCTCAACCGCTGTATCTTCACTGAGATAGCTGAGTAGGAGGAAGGTTCCTGTAAAGTTTCCGGGCTCTGTATGTGACGTAATCATTGCGTGACCATTTTGACCGGGTGACGTAGGGGCGTAGGGACGCCGTTAGCCGGTCACGGTCCGTGAAAAAAATGCGGATGTCTTAGTTACAACATGATTGAGCTAACTGGAGTAGTTTCATGTCGTATCCGACAACGGGAGGCTTTTAACAGATGACGTCCTGATGTTAGCTTTGCTGCTGCTGTTAGCTGTCCCTGTCAGCTGATGCTTTCTAGACATCGTGATTTCCCAAAACTGAATAAATTCCACACATAGCAACACAAAACTGCTTTGCTAGCTCAATCATGTTGTAACTAAGATATCCGCTGGAAAAAATATTTTTTTCACTGACAGTTTATTGAGTTATTACAGACACCGCTAATAGCTAACAGTTAGCCCAGCTAATCTACGATAACCATATTGTTATTTACAAAACGTCACATCCCGCCTTGAGTATATCCAGTCAGCATCAAGTAATCCCCAAGCCCCAGCCAGGAGTCTCTCGGGGCCGTTCTGAGTACCTACTCCGAGGCAGGGACTTGTTTAGCCCCTGTAAAAGTTCGGAACTCTGTCCTTTGGGGGTGGTTCCTGCGGTGGAGACATGCACCAACGGCCCCGTAAAATTACCCCGAAGTTCCTGCGGTGGAAACGGGCCTAGAGTGTCCAGAGTGCGCTCTGCCACTCTGAGAGTGCGCTGCTCTGGATAACCCAACGGTACATTCAGACAGCGCTCCCAATTTATGAACGCTCCAGTTTGTGTCACAAGCCTCTTTCATACTGCCAGACTGCCAAATGTTGGGCTGCGAGCGTTTAGACACACAGAGCCGGATTGGCGAGTTGATCCGAGGTGCCCAATTTTCCGCCGGCCTTCTGCCACGGGAGGGGCTGTTGATGACTTGTGGGAGGAGCTGTTGATGACGCCGCACGTGTGACCCACTGGTGGTGGATAAACAGGAAACAGCTGATAGCAGGAATTAGCGAGCAGCTAGTAGCAAGAGGGAAACACAAACCTGACAGACACTGTAAAGATGAGCAACTGGGGAGACAAGGAATTGCGCGCCCTCCTTGTCCTCGCAAACGAAGAGGCCATTAACCGTCAGATGACGGGGACGGTGAAGGACGGGCCGACTTACGAGAGAATCGCTGAAGGACTGACCAGCCGCGGCTTCCCTCCCACGTCACTGTTTACGTCACACGCTGAGCTACACGTCTTGTTACTTGCTCACGCCCCCCATTGCCCCGAAAAAGGCGCATTTTGTATAAACAAAAGTAGGTAGGCGGCATTTTGCTGCACTCCCCGATTTATAAAGGGCTAGAGTGCGCTCCGACACTCAGAATGAGTATTTCTGAGCGCACCCCTCATATCATCTTCTTCACTTGTCTAAAACAAGCCAACAGAACTTGCTAACTGGCGTCACGGCAGTTTGATGATCAGCTAAGAGTCCCGCCTACACTGAGGTTGCACTTTGTGCCGTGGAAACAAAATCAAGGAACCTGGTATCAAAAGCAATGAAAATTTGGCAAATATTTTATCAAACAACAGTCATTGCATTGTCTGTGTGCAACTTCCTGTGGTTTTGTCGTATTTGGCAAACCACGCTGTATTGTTTTTAACTTTGGACTGGAGTTAACACTCCTGAGTTAAAATAAGTTTCACTGCATGATGTTAAAGACTGAGCTGTCTTTGTTTTGTTCAGTGTGTGTTTGTTGTTCCTGCACAAACTTCAGTAACTCCCTCGTAGACTGCTGATGCTCAGAGTGTGAAGGAACTGATTCAACTGACAACACACACACACACTCAACAGTAGGGGTGTGTCCACAGCAGTGTGTGTGTGTGTGTGTGTGTGTTTCTGCCTCAGTGAGCTGCAGCTGAAGGATGATATTTGCTCCGACAGCCTGACAACAACAGCAACAAAAACATTGTGAAGCACTGTAAGAGACACACAAACAAACACACACCAGGCTTCATTTCACACAGATTATTTTACAATACATTGCAGTCACAGTGAGTATTGATCTGTGATTGGCTGGAAGTTGTGAGTACCTCAAGCGTAGTTTTCATCACCAGTTAAATTATGTCGGTTGGTCGGTCCTGACTGAAATATCTCAACAACTATTGGATGGATATGAAATTTTGAACAAACATTTGTCGTCTTCAGATGATGATCTGACTGACTTTAGGGATCCGTTAGTTTTCATCTGGCGCCCTGGAAGCTGTGGTAGCAAAGAGCTGATAACATCATGTTCATGTTGATTTAAGAGTTGTTATTTCTCTCAGTTGATGTTCGGCAGTCTGCACAGCTGCATCCATCTCTACCACAACTCTCCCCGTTTATTTATGTGGCCATTTTTCTGTCGCTGTATTTCAGGGATGCTATGATGGGCCGACTGGAGGTCGCTGTGAACGGGAACAGCACCAAGACCTGAGAGACAAGTCTACATCCAGTGACACTTTGAGGTTTGTGGCTTGGACTGAAATATCTCTACAATGGTTGGATGTTTGTGATGAAATGTGGTTCATCATTTATGTTCCCCTCGAATGAAAAACTCGATTGAGGTGTATCATGGGCAGTTGAATAATAATATTATGTTTTTCCAGTAACGAACAACGTGAATTATTACTGATAGAATTTCAGCTGTAATATTACAGTTACCCCAAAATCAAGTCACTCATTACAATGTTACTTTCAGCTGTTTTATTTTCGTAGTCGTCGTGCTGCACGTGCACGTGACAAAGCAGCAAGCTAGTTCTGAAGATGGAAACACTTATCTTAGCGGCTGGAAATATTCCAGTCTTGTTGGGAGGAAAGATGACAAGAATGACATTGTTCCGACGCCAGATTAGAAATCACTTGCAATCCGGTGCTTGGTCAGTGACTCCTGGCATTAGACACTGATGAAAAAAGCTATGTTTCCACAGCGGCATAAAACGCTGTTTGCATTTAACAGCGTCCTGTGCTGCCAGGAGGAAACACGATGGGACAACAATGAAAGGTAAGGGGGCGGGTCTGTGGACAATTCAGTTCAGAGAAAAAAGTAGCACACGTTAGCAGGTGCTGGGCTAGCAGACAGTCTGTGATATGCCAGACAGCATTGGAGAAACACTGATTTGTAACATGAAACTTCTTTATTCAGTGTTTTTACCGGTTTAAATCAGCTGGTCTGTTTGTCTCAGAGAGGAAGAGACCTCTGTGGATAATTCAGCTCCTGGTGAAAACCTCCTGAACACTGAGCGCTAAAGGAATTATAACCAGCAGACATTTCAGCTGGGTGCAGTCTGCACTCCTCACCACTAGATGACACTAAATCTCCCTAAATCTGACACAGTGGACATTTAAAGCAAAAGGATTAACATTTTATCTTTGACTCAATTTGACATATTGAGATAAATATAATATAATTGATCAGGGGTCGTACTCAAACCTTCTGCTCCTGAACAAACGTATAATATTATTTTAGTTTCAGATGTTTGTAAAAATAAAACCTGGATATCTAAACATTTTGAGGCGGGAACATAATGAAATTTACAAACACTAAAAATGCGTAAAATCTGTATTGAAGGTGCGAAGGCTCGGCTTAAGCTTCTCCCCTCTCCTCAAATAATAAGGGCACTCATGCAGTGCATTATGGGATGACACATTGTGATGTCATCGATGGGGCGCAGCTCCTCAGTCCCGTTCTGTTGTTCTAAACATCGACTCTGGCTGTTAAAATAGTGAAATTTGGGGATTTGGCAGCTGCTCACGCACACACACACACACACACATGCACACACACACAATATGAGACCCACACACACACTCACAGAAGGAGACAGCAGCCATTGAAACCTTGACATTGTGGCGCCAAAAGAGACTAAATGTTTTTTCTGTCCTGCTGAGACATTATTCCATTTATACCACTGACGCACACACACACACACACACACACACACACACACACACACACACACACGCACGCATGGACTCAGTCATTAATGACACAGAGGTCTGAGCTGAGAGCTGAAGAGTGACAGACAGCTCGTTAAGATCGTCATCATGCTGAGGCCTGGACCTTGTTAGTGCAACACACAAGTACAATACACACACACACACACACACACACACACACACACACACACACACGCTCAGGGTCCTCTATTCAGGCTCAGTAACAAAGCCCAGGGCCTCAATCCAGCATGTCTAAAAAAACACTCTGAGTGTGTTTTGTAAGTGTGTGAGTGTGTTTTGTTAGTGAGCACTTGTGTGTGTGTGTGTGTGTGTGTGTGTGTGTGTGTAGTAAAATCCTCTAAAAGTTTGTTGTTTTATGAAATTCAAATTTTAAGAAATAACAGTTTGATCCTAAATGAACAAAGACGAGAAACAGAACTTAAAATGGCCCCCATCCATCCCATAATACAGGAAACATGCAGTTCATAAATACATGTAACCATACACTAGCTATACCCCCCTCTGCTCACTGTGTAATGATAATTCTAGGTAATATGTATGATGATGATATCCAATGTCAAGTCTCTATTTGTGTCAGGTCCGTACATGCATGATGGCGTGCATCAGGATGCGTCATAACTTCCTCACACCACTGATCTGAAAAGTCTGAACTGTTGCATTTACTTTGATAACTAAGTAACAGACAATTATTAAAATGAGTTTCAGTAAAGTTCAGGCTGTGACTCTACAGTCGACTTGGCGGTTAAATAAATACAAATACAGCCATTTAAATTCATATGCCCCGCCCCTAAGTCAGTAAAACAAATGTAGGTCCCTCCTTAGTGTTTAAATAAATATTTGAGACATGCCTCCCCCTCTTTGCTCCCCACCCTCCGCCCTCGTAAGTAAAGAACAGTCCCTGATGTAAAGACACAGAGTTTGGGAGGTTTTAGCGTCCAGAGGGGAGATCACAAAACTTAGAGATTTTTAGACTCGGTATATTTGAATATGTCGCGATAAATATTTGAAATACTGAATAAACTCTCTGTTCACCAAACTGCATCATGTTCAGGAATTTACAGAAAATATAAATGAGCAGTTATTTATATAAATAAAATATGTAATTCTCAATAATAATGTTATTTCTTTTACTACACTTATAACTTATTTTATTTTAGAAATCAGTTTCTTGTTATATAACTATATATTTAATATAGTTTTTATATGTTCAAATTTATTCATTTATTTATTGTTATATGTGTTGTGTTCATTAAGCTTGTTGATTATTTTATATTATTTTATTATTTTTTTTATTCATTTGTTTTGTTCAGTTACTTTTTGTGTATCTATTTATTTAAAGTTAACATAAACATTATGTATATAATATAAGATATAAAAGAGGTTTATTGAGTGGCTCCCTAAAAAAAAAAAAAAGAAATAAGAATTAAGTAACAACCTTTGATTGTTCAAGGGTGATTTAGTGAATTAATTCTCCCCAGTATTTGTCATAGCGTCACCATGAATCAGCCCATACATGAATCCTGTTAACAGTTAATGACGTTGGGACAGAAATCACAGTTACACATGTTTGGACAAAAGCAATGTGTTTTTATTTTTGGAAAAAATCAGTAGGAATTAAGAATGAAGACATCAAATCATGTATTTTTGTTCTCGGTTACAACCTTTTAAAAAAATAGATTAATTACAGTCCGTATTTTTTAAAGGAATATTTGACTCTGATCACAGCACACCAGTAAAAAAAAGATTGAAAAAAACAGATAAAAATAAAATTAGGAATAAATTGAATCTTTCTGTTCACAGCATTAACAGAAAACTTTGGAGATTGAAGCTTAACTGAGACGGGAAATTCTTAAGAAAAGGGAAACTAAAAAGAGACGATTAATAGATGCTGTAAATGATATTCTTACTGAAGCTGAGAGCAGTGAAGAGCTGCGTCAAAATATGCAGAACAAAAAGAGTGAAGATGTTGGTATCGTAGATGCAAAAGAAAAAAGGAAGGTTTACAACTCACATATAAAGTTACCACTATTAAAAATTTAAGTCAGTGTAAGTTAATTGTATGTATTTATATATTTAGTATAATAGAAATAAAAGTCATACGTTTGACACTCGGGTCTCAGATAAATGTTTAAAATTTGGCGCTCAGACTCATACATGCTTTTTGTTACTGAGAGAAAATCAGAAGGACTCGTGAGGATACTGAAGGATGGATTTCAAGAACTTATAATTGTGTTGTCGATTTTTCACCAACAATTTGACCCTTTCAAAATGCAAATTCTTTTTTTGTGTTATTTAGTTTCGTTAGTTTAGTTTATAAGAAGCTGGAAAAATAAGGAAGCACCTACACTTCAAAAATGAAAAACTTTAATGAAATATCATCTGTGCATTGAAAGGAAAATGTCAGAAAGCAGCAACAAAGAGAAACAATTTGACGAGATGCAGAGCTGAATCTGTGACGCTCTGCAGACTGAGAGGAGTCACAGAGTCACCCAGCATCTATAAACTCTCAGGAACTCTGTGTAGCATGTTTATCGTGTGTCTGCGTCAGCGTGCATGTGTGTTATGAGTATGTATAAGTTTGTGTGGATGGTGTGGATCCAGCGGCTCATGATGACGACTGTATGTGACTGCACTGTTTGTGTGGATGAGGAGCTCAGACTGGGTTAGGTCATGAAATTTGATTTCTTGAAGAAACGACGATTATATAACACACAAAGTATGAAATGTATTATAGTCAGAATGATGCTCACTCAATGAAAGACAAACAATTATAAAAAAGGAATAAAACAAATTAAATATTTAAATTAACGTAATAAAAAAGAAAAAATGTGACGTTTGTGCCTGAAATTATAAATTAAGATTATTGATCTTATTATCTAAATGTTTAAATATAAAGTTGTGTGTGAGAGAGAAAGAGTTCATATACACATATATTATTTGTTCTCACAGTCTGAACACACACACACACACACACACACACTTAGTGTTCACAAAGGACCTCTCTCTCTGTCTCTAATTGGATTGAGACATCAGGAGGTGTCAATCAAACGTCTTTACAAACCGACAATCTCTTCAAAAAGCCATTATGTACACCAACGGACCCTGGGGGCCGGTACACACACCTACACACACACACACACACACACACACACACACACACACACAGTGAGAAAGGAAAGGAAGGTAATAATTAGTTGTTGGTGGTTTGATGGGTGCTCCTGACACCTCGAGGCCACAAGAAAATGTTCTCACAGCTCTCAGCCTGTGAGTGTGTGTGCCAGGCAGTGTGTGAGTGTGTGTGTGTGTGTGTGTGTGTGTGTGTGTGTGTGAGACACCCCACCCTGTCCCGTCTCACTACCCAGAAGCCTCCTCTGACCTCAAGTCAACAGAAAGAATAACGGTTGGTTTCCTGCTCTGCCGGGGAATTGAACCTGTAACCCTGAGAGGCTGCTGCTCAGAGCCCTCGCTCTGTGTGTGTGTGTGTGTGTGTGTTTAAAGTCAATAAATGATCAGTGGCATTGTCAGTGTTTGTAATTTGTGTATTTTGGGACGTCTCTGCTCAGCTGGACGGTTCAATTATTTTCTAAGTTCCATCATCAGCTGCGTCAGAGTTTATTCTTTATATGAATCAGTGTGATAATGATGGAGCTCAGCAGTCACCTCCAGTACAGTAAATCTTTACAACATGAGAATAACGGTGGATATTCCTGCTCTCCAGATTTAATCCCATGGCCTTTCTTCTAACGCCACCTTCAGGACAAACATTAACATGCTGGGTTCACCAGTGGTGGACGAAGTATTCAGATCCTTTACCACACTGTGAGAAAGTGCTTAAGTATTAACAGCAAAATGTTTTAAAGAATTAAAAGTACAACTTCTCATTAATCAGAAAAAGTGTTTAACTAAAATTAGTTTAACTAACTAACTAACTTTAATTAGTTTTATTTTTTTAATTACATATACAAGAAATTCACTCAGGACTCTAAAGCAAAGACAAAAAGTAACTGAATGAGAAATAAAAATGAAAAAGAAATGCAAATAAAACAGAAATAAAATCAAAGTTATATGCACTACACTTCCACCTGAGATCCCAGCTTTTGTTTGCATTTTTAATTTCCCCTTTTTTGGATAAGTAGGACTTAATAAGTATTTTGAAAAACTAACCGTAGTACTACCAGTTAGTAGATTTAGAGAAAACTGATACGGGGACAATGGTTTTACTTTTAACAGTCACAAGGTTGTAATAATGTATAAACGTGATTATTTTAGTGCTTGATCATGAAAAATCTGTGAAAACAAAATTGCAAATCATGCAACATGTTTATAAGCATGGTGATTTGTTTGTTATGTAACTCTGCTTCAAGCTCCAAGCAAGGAGTGTCTGTTTTGTCTGTAGGAAGTTTTCTTTTGTCAGATTGTCTCACCTGATTGGCCAGTGTGAAATGCTGCGATAATCCCGATGACGATAATAAAGTCCCAGTGTTCTCAAGCAAGTATTTCCTAATTGGGTCATTGTTGAAATTGGTCATATTTGTACACCATGTAAAACAACAAACTTGCAACAAGCTCCTGTAGGCAACATTGTTTTGGTATAATTGAGTAAAAATTTTTATAATATCCTCTAAGCATAATGTAAATCAAGTGGTCTGAGACAAACAATAGCCTCTAAAGAATCGGTATCGTGCCGATGTGCATCAACCAATCAAAGGTCAGCTCAGACTACTGCATTCCTATTGGCTGTTCTACTGCATATGCTCGTTTCCGTGCCGCCGGCAGAAGGGGAGAGCAACAGTGCACCAGGTAAAATAGCTATTCCAGCATTGGCTACAACTGTCTACACGGCTAAACAACCCAAAAAAAGGAAGACAGAACTTGGTTCCCCCGGAGCCCCGGAGGGAGGGGAAGGGTGAGGTGGGGCCGGGCCTGGCCGGAGGGCACGAAGGTCGGCCGTGGGAGCGGAGCTGAGGGTTCTCCGCGGAGAGCGAGAGCCGAGTCTTGGGGGTATGTGCGGGGCTGCGAGGGAGGGATGGGGAGGGCTGCTGCGCGGTGAGGGGGAGCCGAGGCTCCCAGAGAAGGAGAAATAGAACCAAGTAGGATAAAATACTCGCATGCTCATCTGGTAGGAGGGGCTCAGGGCGGAGACGAACGAAACCTAACTCAGATGAGACTCAAAAATCAACCGTTTTCAGTCTTTCTACCTACTGCAGCTTTAAGCCATAAAATCTCATCAGGTTTTGTACCTCGTCCACTTTTGTTTCAGGATCAGCTGCAGACTAACTTGGCAAAGACGGACACCATCTTGTTTTTACATGGATTGTGCTTTTGCCACGACCAGGTCGAACATAAAAGTGTCCGCGAACAAGGACAGCAGGTCTAAGTTAAGCAGAATAAAGTATGAAGTGTAGCAGTCCCAAAATGCAGTTTCCTCATATGAGGGTCACAAGAGGTTAAAGATTCGTCCATGATGGATAACTGCACCCATAATTGTAATGCAGTGTACAGCATAGAAAATTTAATATAGCGCTCTGAACTCCTCGAGCTGAAAAAACTTCAACTCAGAGGTGAAAAGTGCTCCATGTCATCTCCGCTTTTTCCCAATCAGATGATGTGAGCGGCGGGCCTTCTGTGGTGGTCCCAACAACAAGTTTACAGTTGGTAAACAATGGAGGAGAAACTGGTGGTAGTGGTTGCTGGATAGACAGAGCTATAGGACTTTACAAAGCACAGTTAGCACCATCTCAATAGAAAACAGCAGATAAGTGCAGAACTGTAAACGTCCATGATGGAGGAGAAGCTCCTGGACCAACTGGTGGTACTCCCCATGATCCAGCCTCTTTTTTAGGGTCTCATGTACCCACACAGATCTCTGTTTATCTGCTGACAGCCTCTCACCCTCAACCAGAGCTACAGACAGTACCCTCTGCCTCAACATGGCAGCAACTACACAGTGATTACTGCAGGATAAATAACAAAAAATTAAAGCTGTGAGACACATTTAGTGCAGTCAAAATTAAAACATTTCCCTCTGAGATGAAGTGAAGTCTTTATAAAGTGACACTATAAAGACATATTGAAGTGCAGTACCTTAGATTTGTACTTGAGTACAGTACATGAGTAAATGTACTTCGTTTCCATTTCCTGACCCACTGACTGAAAACACCAGATGACACGCTGAGCTCAGACTTGGAGCCACTCTGCCATGAGCCTGTGTGCGTTCCCTAAATGTAACTGACCTAATGCAGAGTGCGTTTCCTGTTCAGTCATGCAGACAGTCGGCAGTCTGATACTGACACTGTGATATTTCAACCAGGCTCAGTTTGTCCACTTCCTCTCGGCCCCGAGCGACGCTTAGCGTGTTGAAACCAAAGATGCCGCCTCAGATCACAAGTCGCTGCCACTGCTGGAAAAAAAAAAAGCTGCAGCAGCTGCAGGCGTGTTTCCTAACAGACTGTCACACAGCATCTGCTCACTGACGCTGCTCTGGAGCAGAGCCACGATCCAACACTTACGGGGTTGAGGGTTCAATTCCCTGTAAATGGGAGGAGAAAACAGACTTAAGTGGCTGTTTGAACTTGAGTCGCTGCTTTAGTTTGATGCTTTTATTCCATATTTCTTTACATTATGATAAATCTGCACCATCTACAGTCATGCTGATTAAAAGACAGTAGCATATATGTTAAATATATGTATATATATATATATTAATGTATGGTTGTGCATGTATGTGACGATAATAATCAGATGGGTATAATAATAGTAGAAATATGACTTCAGAATGAAACCAGGTTGTACAGGGAGGGTGCGAGTGAAGGTGCTTGCAACGCACTGTTCTGTACTGTTCTAAAAAGCTGCCGGTTCACAGGAAGTGACCACGATGAGACGGTGTATCATCTCTAGTCAACAACTCTCTGTGCTTCTGATCTGTAACGTTGACAGGAAGTGACCGCCATGAGACGGCGTATCATCTCTAGTCAACAACTCTCTGTGCTTCTGATCTGTAACGTTGACAGGAAGTGACCGCCATGAGACGGCGTATCATCTCTAGTCAACGACTCTCTGTGCTTCTGATCCATAACGTTGACAGGAAGTGACCACCATGAGACGGCGTATCATCTCTAGTCAACGACTCTCTGTACTTGCAGATGACAAAGCCAGTTCATACACTATATCACTTCAGAAATGTCGATATGAAACATACAAATACAATGTATATGGTTCGCAGAAACGTACAATGCCAACATTTTCTTCTGCTGACTGGGCCGCTGTAGTTTATTTTGACTCTTTACCAAATACACCATTTTCTTTTAAAGATGAAACTTTATATTTGTGATTTTTAAGATTTATTTTTGGCAAAAATGAGTTAATTTTACCGACATATGACATTTAAAAATAAGTTTGTATCACAGCAGTTTTTAAAAGTGTTTCTAATGAGACATATGTACGGATTTCTGCATCTCTGCTTGTTTGTGTGTTAATATGTCGTCATCTGTATGTGTGTGTGCTGCTGCGCCTGTATGTATCTACAGTGAGTGTGTGTGTGTGTTTGGGCCACCTGCTGTGTGTATGCCTGTTCAGCTGCTCTCCCACTGAGTCTGCAGCCAAATAATACTTCATTAAAATACCAATAAATACTCCAAAAAATCACTCAAACACCCACGGAGAAAGAAACTTAATTAAAATACCAATAAGCAATTAACTTAATTTCATCACCCAATAAATAACCAACTTCATCAAAATACCAGGCAGGAGCCAACTTCATTCAAAAACACCCAATCAGACGCAGTGAAAGGAGCGTGTGTCGCTGCGGGTTTGTGTTTGTGCAACATCGCACTGAATGTATGTGTGTGTGTGTGGTGTTGTACATGTGTGTGTTGAGATGACGCTGTGTGTGTGTGTGTGTGTGTGTGTGTGTGATTTACATGGTAATAAGCCGGGCTTCGCTCTGGAAGTTTCTCTCCACGAAAGATAAGATCCGTTTTATTCTTCCTCCGTTCATCCCACGTTCATCTCACAGCTGGACTTTTGTCTCTCGGCATCGCCTCCTCTCCTCTCTCCTCTTTCTGTCTTTTCTTTCCTCCGCTCTTCCTCTCCCTCTCTCTTTATCTTTGGCGTCTCTCTTACATGCTAATCCGGGCAAAGAAAATAAAACCACAAAAGGTTGGATCTATAGACGTCGCTGAAAGGCAGCATGAGAGACGGAGGAGTCTAAATAATGAAGGCCTGACATATGTGTGGTTTTATGACTTTAATGTCGACCTGTGATCATTTCATGTAAATACTTTTAGAGGAGTTAACTGTGGTGGACAAACACACTGATCAGAACTACATCAACCTGTTCTCAAACTCAGCGTTGAAGTCAGCCGCTTGGTCAGTGGTCGCACAAAACACCTTTTATTGTCTTAGACCCACTGTGCTTTCAGCTAACACCAATATAAACCCAACTGCGACAATCTGCCTCATAAAACGGGCGAGAAAATCTGAGTAGGTGTGGCGGGAGGGCCCCAGTCACCAGAGGAAAATCTGGCATTATACATTTCTGCAAACTACAAATACATTTGTACGTCTTATATGTGTCATATCAAGGTTTCTAAAGTGATGTAATGTAAAAGGTGACTTTGTTATTGAGAGGTGGAGGGGATGGTGGATGGTGTGTCACCTAGAAGAGACGCCTGCCAAGCTGCAGACCACCTTCAAGACCAACAAACAACAAAATTGGTTTTGTTTAGCAACCAGTCGCTGTTTGTCCACAAAAAGCAGTTTTTTTACAGAGACATGAGAGATGTCTCAACGATAATGCAATGAAAAGACATTGTTACATTTCCTGCTGGGATATTGCCACGAAAAGGTTTTTTTTTACAGAGACATCAAGTTTCCTGTGCCATGAAAGGTGATTTTTGCTTAGAAGTTTTTGCCGAGACATCGCTGTGTTTCTTGCATCTCCTGCGGGGATAGTGCCACAAAAAGTGCTGGTTTTTCACAGAGATATCGTTGTGTTTCCTGCGGGAATAGTGCCACGAAGAGCAGCTATTTTTGCCAAGACATCGCTGCATGTCCTGCGGGGATAGTGCCACAAAGAGCAGTTATTTTTGCAGAGACATCACTGCATTTCCTGCCGGGATAGTGCCATGAAGAGCAGTTATTTTTGCCAAGACATCGCTGCATTTCCTGCGGGGATAGTGCAATGAAGAGCAGTTATTTTTGCCAAGACATCGCTGCATTTCCTGCGGGGATAGTGCCATGAAGAGCAGTTATTTTTGCCAAGACATCGCTGCATGTCCTGCCGGGATAGTGCCACGAAGAGCAGTTATTTTTGCACAGACATCACTGCATTTCCTGCGGGGATAGTGCCATGAAGAGCAGTTATTTTTGCCAAGACATTGCTGCATTTCATGCCGGGATAGTGTCATGAAGAGCAGTTATTTTTGCCAAGACATCGCTGCATTTCCTGCGGGGATAGTGCCACGAAGAGCAGTTATTTTTGCAGAGACATTGCTGCATTTCCTGCAGGAATAGTGCCATGAAGAGCAGTTATTTTTGCCAAGACATCGCTGCATTTCCTGTGGGGATAGTGTCACAAAGAGCAGTTATTTTTGCAGAGACATTGCTGCATTTCCTGCGGGAATAGTGCCATGAAGAGCAGTTATTTTTGCCAAGACATCGCTGCATTTCCTGCCGGGATAGTTTCACGAAGAGCAGTTATTTTTGCCAAGACATCGCTGCATTTCCTGTGGGGATAGTGCCATGAAGAGCAGTTACTTTTGCCAAGACATCGCTGCATTTCCTGCCGGGATAGTGTCACGAAGAGCAGTTATTTTTGCCAAGACATCACTGCATTTCCTGCGGGGATAGTGCCATGAAGAGCAGTTATTTTTGCCAAGACATCGCTGCATTTCCTGCGGGGATAGTGCCACGAAGAGCAGTTATTTTTGCAGAGACATCACTGCATTTTCTGCGGGGATAGTGCCATGAAGAGCAGTTATTTTTGCCAAGACATCGCTGCATTTCCTGCCGGGATAGTGTCACGAAGAGCAGTTATTTTTGCAGAGACATCACTGCATTTCCTGCCGGGATAGTGCCATGAAGAGCAGTTATTTTTGCCAAGACATCACTGCATTTCCTGCAGGGATAGTGTCACGAAGAGCAGTTATTTTTGCCAAGACATTACTGCATTTCCTGCGGGGATAGTGCCACGAAGAGCAGTTATTTTTGCCGAGACATCGCTGCATTTCCTGCGGGGATAGTGTCACGAAGAGCAGTTATTTTTGCAGAGACATCACTGCATTTCCTGCGGGGATAGTGCCATGAAGAGCAGTTATTTTTGCCAAGACATCGCTGCATTTCCTGCCGGGATAGTGTCACAAAGAGCAGTTATTTTTGCAGAGACATCGCTGCATTTCCTGCCGGGATAGTGTCACAAAGAGCAGTTATTTTTGCAGAGACATCGCTGCATTTCCTGCAGGAATAGTGCCATGAAGAGCAGTTATTTTTGCCAAGACATCGCTGCATTTCCTGCCGGGATAGTGTCACGAAGAGCAGTTATTTTTGCCAAGACATTACTGCATTTCCTGCGGGGATAGTGCCACGAAGAGCAGTTATTTTTGCCGAGACATCGCTGCATTTCCTGCGGGGATAGTGTCACGAAGAGCAGTTATTTTTGCAGAGACATCACTGCATTTCCTGCGGGGATAGTGCCATGAAGAGCAGTTATTTTTGCCAAGACATCGCTGCATTTCCTGCCGGGATAGTGTCACAAAGAGCAGTTATTTTTGCAGAGACATCGCTGCATTTCCTGCAGGAATAGTGCCATGAAGAGCAGTTATTTTTGCCAAGACATCGCTGCATTTCCTGCCGGGATAGTGCCATGAAGAGCAGTTATTTTTGCCAAGACATCGCTGCATTTCCTGCGGGGATAGTGCCACGAAGAGCAGTTACTTTTGCCGAGACATCGCTGCATTTCCTGTGGGGATAGTGTCACGAAGAGCAGTTATTTTTGCCAAGACATCGCTGCATTTCCTGCCGGGATAGTGTCACGAAGAGCAGTTATTTTTGCCAAGACATCACTGCATTTCCTGTGGGGATAGTGCCACGAAGAGCAATTATTTTTGCTGAGACACCACTGCATTTCCTGCGGGGATAGTGCCATGTAAAGTGATTGTTTTCTAGAGACATTGCTGTGTACCTGCCCCAAATAATGCCATGAAAAGTGGTTGTTTTTTACCAAAACATCGCTGTGATTCCTGCTGGAACAGTGCCACAAAAACTGTGGGTTTCTTACCAAGACTTGTTATGTTCCCTGCCTGGATAGTGCCACGAAGAGCAGTTATTTTTGCTGAGATATCACTGCATTTCCTGCGGGGATAGTACCACGAAAAGTGATTGTTTTTTTGCCAAAACATTGCTGTGATTCCTGCTGGAATTGGCCCTCGCTGCATTTCCTGCTGGGATAGTGCCATGTAAAGGGATTGTCTTCTGCAGACACTACTGTGTACCTGCCCCAAATAATGCCATGAATAGTGGTTGTTTTTTACCAAAACATCACTGTGATTCCTGCTGGAACAGTGCCACAAAAACTGTGGGTTTCTTACCAAGACTTGTTATGTTTCCTGCCTGGATAGTGCGTCAAAAAGCAGTTGCTTTTGCCAAGACATAACTGTATTTCCTGCAAGAATAGTGATTGGTTTTTCCTGTTGAAATAGTGCCACAAAAAGCAGGTATTTTAAGCCAATGTTTGATTCCTAACCATGACAAAGTGGTATTTGTGCGTAAACCTAACTACACATTACAAAAATAAATGTTAGGTTTCGTTATAATTAGAGTTTTAAAAAGGCAAACATTATTTTTCAAGGCGGTGATGAGACATGAACTCTGATCTGCTGTATGAGAGTTATTAGTGCTACAGATCAAGGTGAAAATAGAAGCATGTGGAAAAGAAAAGAGTACAAGACTGATGGAGGGAAGCACGGGGGATTGAACAAAAAAATGACAAAACAATGGCAAAAATGAAGGCCGGAATGAAGGAAAGAAATGCTGGCGGAAGGAAACAGGATGGAGGTGAGAGTGTGATGAATGTAGGAAATAATAATAGGTGAAGAAAAGACGGAGTGCAGAACAATGGAGGGAAGAAAAGCCTCGTAAGACAGACAGAAAAGGCTATAAATAAGAGGAAGAAAGACTTGATGATCGAGCTGCAAACTGTTGGGAATTATCACACACACACACACACAGACACACACACACACAGACACACACACACACACACACACACACACACACACAGTGTCTGATATATTCCCCAGTGTCAGAGGAACATTGAAAGTGTGAGGAAATAACAAGGGACCGAGTCATTTAATTTGACTTCATGGACTGTGTGTGTGTGTGTGTGCAGGTGTGTTTTGTCGGTGGGTTCCAGTGGATCACAGCTCGCCGACATGGGCCGATAATCAAGTCCCCACACTTTTTACATGGAGGGAGAGAGAGGTGGCAGAAGATAATGAAGCTCGGCCGTCTCCTGTGTTTGCAGCGCGGGCCAACAGGTGGAGCCCACACTCTGACAGCAGCAGGGTTACCTGGAGGTCCACTGTGGGGACAAGAGGAGGGAAACACCAGGTGTTGGAGGTGTAACGGTACACGTCCTGAACATGCAATTATCTGGATTCGCGCCCTGTGTGGCAAACACAAATGAGAAATCAGAGCAGCCAGACCCCCAGGTGTCGCAGATTTATGTGGATTGTTTGGTCAATTTAAAGCCCCTACAAGGAACTTTCATTTTGAGTTGATTTTGGCGACCCTGTGTTTTGCCGAAATGAAGCCTACATTTCCCATGAGCTCTAGCGCATATTGTCGTAAAGACGCTTACCTGGCTCGTGCATGTGTTTGTTTTGGGGATGAATGAAACAACAAAACGGGAAAACTTTGCCCTCGCTCCTATCGGGGATCCCAGCTCACCTCTGCCGCGCCCCAGCTCCACCTCTCCAGCATAAGGGCCACCGCCGCCGGGATAAATGCAGCGGTCGGCTGGTAAGGCTGAAGGTCTGTTTGGCGAGCACTTCCACGGCTTCTTGGACTGAGTATGGAGCGGTGCCTCGTCTCTTTATTTCTCGGCACTCGCTGGACCCTGTCGACGCCTGGCTGGTACCTGTCGTCAGCCCGGATGAGGTGTTCCAGCCCCGCGGCCCCTGCTCTCCTCGTCCCCGCTGGCGAGGGGTGAATCTGTGCAACCTGCGGCCTCTGTGTGTGGCTCCCCAGACAGCTAACGCCGTGGACCCGCCGGCTCCTGCCAGGATTGGGCTGGTAAATGCTGGATCGCTAGGGAACAAAACGTTTATCCTGAAGGATTTCCTGACTTCCCGAGGATTGGATTTTCTCTGTGTGACTGAGACGTGGCTGACTGTTGTTGAGTCCAGTGCTTTCACAGAACTTTTACCCGATGATTGCTGCTATTTTAACTCCCCGCGGACGTCGGGTCGAGGAGGAGGAATAGCGACTATTTATAAGAGTCACTATAAATGTAAGCAGCTAGGTAAGATGACGTGTGTCGTCTGAGTGCTGTAAATCGCTTCGTCCTGGAAGCGACCTGGGGCGGACCCGGAGACAGTTTCCTAAAGGTATGGATATACACTATATAGAAATAGCTTATCTTCACACCGATGGTCTCATTTGCTGTTGAAGGTCACGCACAGACATCAGCAGAAACAAGAGACTTTTGAACATCCAGTTAAAAGTTCCTTGTAGCTGCTTTAAAGTGCAGAGTCTGAGTTTGGAGGAAATCAAACAGGAACAACACATTCTCACTCCGACCTCGTCACATATTGACGTTTGGTCATGGACTTTCCACTCGAACGGGGATAAAACAATTTACTCCTGCAGCTCTTCTAGACGTCCCAAAAAGTCTGTTAGGTCCACATGGCATCAGCAAAAGTTGCCATGTAGCCTGCAACCACAAACACTTTTCAAAGTTGTAAAATGTCAACACATTCTCACTCCATCCTTGTCACATATTGACGTTTGGTCATGGACTTTCCACGTCGAGATACGATGTGAAAGATATGCTTGGTTGTTGAGGTTCTGGGAATCCATGTCAACTTTCACACTGGTGAAAGTTGGTGGTTGTTGGACTGATCCACTACTCCTCTGACTTGCCCTACATGGACTTTTCGTCCCCTTAAATTATGTTGTTGTCCGTCCACGTTTCCCTTGACACTAACACTTGTCCTTTTACAATAACAGCCTCATGCCAGCGTGAATGTACGTCTTTTTCTATTGGTGTTCGATGCGGAAGTTACTGCCCAAGCGCCAGTATTCGACAACTTTGGAATATGACCAGCTGACAGGACTCATTTCTTTAGCAGGTTATTGCTCCATAAAGACAAACAACAACTTAAACTACATATATATGCACAAAACCAGAAATGTACAAACGCACCAAACATCACTCTTACGCCTGGTCATCATTTTGCCTGTAACATTAGATCAAGAGATGTCTGACTGAAAATCTTTATTGTTACCTGCAGCTGTGCAGATATGTCAGTGTTGCTGTAGGCTATGGATCTGTGCAGATAGTCATATAGTTACATCACTACGTCCTGTCTAAAATGTAAAAACTTCTCATATAGAACAGGGTCAATTTACTTTTACATCAATTTCATATAATACATCAACATATCTTCATACAACGGTTCAGATGATATCCTATGAATAAGCAACCCACAAATAATGTTACATAATAAATATAAAGTTTAATTACCATGGTAAATTTCAAGGGTAAGTTTAAGCCGGAAAGTTACTGTGGTAAGGTTTAGGAAAAGTAACATGGTGAGGACACCAGTCTCCTGGGAAAAGTCCTGGGGAAAGGTTCACACATTGGTCACATGATCGCAGCCTCCCCAAATACGTGGGTTATATATATGAATTACTGTTTATGAGAACAGCCTGTTTGCAGATATGTTTAATATAAATGTTAACATTGTGTCCCACTAAACTTGTTCTCTGTTGCCTTTAGTTGTAATTGAACATCGATTTTTACGCCCAGTTCAGACCAATGATTCGCCATGAGACGAAACCGTTTTAGAACATTGCAGAGAAAAATAGCAGCTGTGTGAACTGGCCGGTCTGAGATTGACTCAAGCCGGCTGATGGTGTCAGCAGCAACTCAGCTGGTCAAATGGCCAGTGGCTGGTTTTAAAGCACGTCACCTGTTTCAACAGCCAATCAGCTTGTAGCGAAGTCCGGTGGTCAAGTCAAAATGGTGCTCCGTCCCCGCCGAGCCCTCTGTTTCTGTCCTCATGGTGTGCCAGTGTCGGACGGTGGGTCACTGCTGCTGTATGTGCTTATGCCCTGCCCACACACACACACACATTCTCATTGACTGATGAATTGGCGCTGGTTATTTATATTATTGTGGCGTATTGATTATGAATACAGTCCATCTGATGCTGGTTTTGTTTCATCATTGTAGCCAGTATCTCACTATCACTATCCTCATTCAGATTTTAAGAAGCTACAAATTATATTCAGCCACAAAATAAGTCTGAAAAGCTGCAAATCAGAACAGAAGTACAGAGAGTTGTTGACTAGAGATGATACGCCGTCTCATGGTGGTCACTTCCTGTCGACGTTACAGATCAGAAGTACAGAGTTGTTGACTAGAGATGATACGCCGTCTCATGGTGGTCACTTCCTGTCGACGTTACAGATCAGAAGCACAGAGAGTTGTTGACTAGAGATGATACGCCGTCTCATGGCGGTCACTTCCTGTCGACGTTACAGATCAGAAGCACAGAGAGTTGTTGACTAGAGATGATACGCCGTCTCATGGTGGTCACTTCCTGTCGACGTTACAGATCAGAAGTACAGAGAGTTGTTGACTAGAGATGATACGCCGTCTCATGGCGGTCACTTCCTGTCGACGTTACAGATCAGAATTACAGAGAGTTGTTGACTAGAGATGATACGCCGTCTCATGGCGGTCACTTCCTGTCGACGTTACAGATCAGAAGTACAGAGTTGTTGACTAGAGATGATACGCCGTCTCATGGCGGTCACTTCCTGTCAGCGTTACAGATCAGAAGTACAGAGAGTTGTTGACTAGAGATGATACGCCGTCTCATGGCGGTCACTTCCTGTCAGCATTACAGGTCAGAAGCACAGAGAGTTGACTAGAGATGATACGCCGTCTCATGGTGGTCACTTCCTGTCGACGTTACAGATCAGAAGTACAGAGTTGTTGACTAGAGATGATATGCCGTCTCATGGTGGTCACTTCCTGTCGACGTTACAGATCAGAAGCACAGAGAGTCGTTGACTAGAGATGATACACCGTCTCATGGTGGTCACTTCCTGTCGACGTTACAGATCAGAAGCACAGAGAGTTGTTGACTAGAGATGATACGCCGTCTCATGGTGGTCACTTCCTGTCAACGTTACAGATCAGAAGCACAGAGAGTCGTTGACTAGAGATGATACACCGTCTCATGGTGGTCACTTCCTGTGAACCTGCAGGTTTTTACAACATTATAGAACAGAGCGTTGACAGTAGTTGCATATGTCAACTCATCTCGTCATGAATCTTTGGTCTGAGCTGGACTTTAAGGATTAAATAAAGAACTTTGATATCAGAGGGTGAATTTTGGTTCAGTGGATGTTCTCTCTAACATTTCACAATAATATATCATATTTAAAAAACACAGTTTGAATGGGATTTTATGTCATTTTATTATATTTAAATAATTAGGTCTCGTCTGGTTGAATGTCTTCATCTTTTTACATTTAAAATAAGTGGGGATTTTTTTTGTATGTTTTAAAGTCAGAATATGCACCCCTGGTTTTACTATAATTGCCAGTACTTTTATTTCCTCCTCTCAGTCGAGGCTCCTGAAGCGAACCCTCCATGGTGTCTCTGAACCTTTACTTGTCAGAGTGTGGCAGGTCTCAGCGGGGCTCCGGAAAACGTCGCTGTGTGACAGATAGACTGACAGATCCATCTATGTGAGAATGTAGAATAATATAACCTGTATGGACGGAGTCATCACACACGCTCCATAGGAAACAGGCACTATGTGGCAGCAGGAATGTAGATAAGGAGGTTATGTGCGAGGACCAATTTATTTTTCTTGGCAGGGTGGGAAGACCTCTGAGACGCGTTTCACATGTCCACATGACAGCAGAAGTCTCAATAATGGAATCCTCTCAAACTGTATTTATATCCGGAGACACTCGGGTCCAATAAGGTGACACGTGGGACGATCTGTAGGCTGCCTGGATAATGATCCATCGCTCCCTTTGCATTTTCACTTCATGTTTACTTCTCTCTGAGCGCAGAGCTGGAGCTTGTTTTCCACTTTTCACCGTGCAGAGCAGACAGGAAGTAGGTGTTGGTGCGTAAAACAAACACGGCAGTTGTCGAGTTATCAGGCGTCCTTCATCAATCTTTTACAGGAAGCAAGAAACAGATCGTCTGCTGTGATACAACAGTGACTCCTCCACTGTGTGGACACCATGTCGTCTAAAAATTACCTTTCAACAGGACTAATCTGATACTGCAAGTATGTTTGAGGGAAACACAATGCTGAGGAAACTCTGTTTTTTATTAATTCAATGAGGAAATGTTGATCATGAACGTATCATGAAATGTTCCGTTATTTTCCACCAAAATAGGCACTCTAGCAAAACAGTCGTTGCGTTTTTGTTACTTTAGTGAGAAAACGGACGTGTATTCACAAATGACACAAAGCATGTGAAAGGCATAATTTGACACGGCATCCCAGAATATCAACAACAGACACACCCAGGATACCTAGCGCGTCATATATAGACATGAAAGTCCACAGACAAAGCTGCGATATTTGATGAGTTGGGATGAAAACGCGTTGAAAACAAGCAGTTCCATTGTTTGTTGGTCTTGAACAGTGGTCTGCAACACGGCAGGTGTCTCGACTCGGTGTCACACCATCTGTCATCTCCTCCACCTCCAGGTGATAGTCAGCTCATTTACTACGTCACTTTAGAAGCATTGATATAAAACGTGCAAATATAACACATTCGTGATTTGCGGAAACATAAAAAGCTAACATTGTCTTCTGGCGGCAGGGGTGTCTGAATCTAAAGAAACTCTGAAAATCGTCTTGGATCAGCTGGAAAATGCATCGTCACAAAACTGAAACAGGCTGTTTGACTTTTAGAGACACGTGGTCTTCACAGGACAGACATGCTACAAACATATGATGATGATGCATCGTTGTATCCCAGCAAGCATTTTTTGGTTTAAAAAACGTCTAATAGCCGTCTACATGAAGACCTGATGTCTAGGCTAAATCACGGCTGAATTTGGGCTGTCAGTGAAAATTTAGTAGATGTCTATCATCAATTATACGGCTATGTAGAGACCATGTCCAAAAAATGGAGATAAACATATTTTAATTACTGTTGACTCTCCATATGTGATTGAATATCATACCGCACGCCATCTGCAATGGCGAAAATTTCATTTAATCAATTTCAAAATTAAATCGGCTAGATTTGGGTTACGTGTAGCTAGACTAAATCAGAGCTAAATATAGCCAATACGTTTAAGTCACGACTATTGCTTGCTGGGTAAACTGCCCAACAGGATATAAAGGAGTGAAAATGAGCACAAAATGACACATTAATGCTGCAGGAATATTAAACAACGACAGCAGAGAACAGTTTACTGCAACATACAGACTGTAAGGGTGCTTTCACACCTGCTCTGTTTGGTTCGGTTCAATCAAACACAAGTTCATTGCCCCCTCAGTGAGGTTCGTTTGGGCAGGTGTGAACACAGCAATCACACTCAGGTGTGCACCAAAACAACCGGACTGAGACCTTCTTGAAGAGGTGGTCTCAGTCCGGTTACAAATGAACTCTGGTGCGGTTGGTTTGTGGTGAGAACGTGTTCCGACCTGGATGTGAACCAACTGCAGTCACCTCATTGTTTTGTCGTGAAAGGAGCTCCACGCCGCCTTCCAAGACACGTGGGTCTTGCATGAATTACTTGCTCATGATTACGTGGGGTATGTAGAAATTTGTGTAAATTGCTTTTCATAGGAATAAGGAGATAATTCAGCAAAAGATTATTACACCAACATGTCTCTGCACGCTGTCGTTTGTTTACTTTGTCTGTCCCTCAGGTGTTAATGTTTTCCTGCCCACTTTACGCAATGTCCCGCCCTACATTGTGCGGTGATCGGTCATCTATGCAAACCTGGTCACTGGTCACTCAGTGCTCCATCACCTGTTGATAACTCTCCTTGAAGTCAGAGGTTCCAGCCTGTTTCACATTTAAAGGCTATTAGACCAGCATCATCTGTTGAAAACAGACTACAGACACACGTGTGATGTTGCCTTAATATTTCTGCAGAGAGAAAACACCGTCGCTTGTTGCTTCAGCCGTTCAAATGCGACTCTTTGAGCTTCCTGTGCTGTCTGAAGGCCTCCGTCTGATCTGACCACGTTATGTTTTGTGTCTGAGCTCTGAATCCTCCTCCTCCTCCTCTCTCCTCACACACACACAGAGTCTAACAGTGACACATCCAACCCTGTCGCCTCCAACAGCAGCTCCACATAATTATCCCTCCGCACCAAAAGTCTGTTTTTTCTTTTCTTGCAGGAAATTGCTGCGTATCGCTGAAAATCCATTGAAAGCTTCAAACAAAGAGGAGAAAAAGCAACTGTGGCTGCAGCCTGGATTCCTACACACACACACTGTCCATTGTCAAAGCCTCCATTATCAGAGTGTGTTTTCTTTCTCCTGCGTGTGTTTTGTGGTGGCGGCACCCAGTGGGAGAGCCCGCCTGCCGGCAGGGGGACAGATGGGTGTAATTTTGTTATTTTTACCTCCTCCAGGAGCTGGCTGCCAGCTCGGGGAAATTAGCATCACACCTGTGTGTAATTGGCTAAATTAGCTTGTCGAGCGGCAGAGCTGAGACAGAGGTGGTCGCTAAGGGGTGTGTGTGTGTGTGTGTGTGTGTGTGTGTGTGTGTGTGTGTGTGTGTGTGGGAGGCAGGTAAAATCAGAAAGGAGTTGTTTAGTGTGAGTCGGAGAAGAAGAGGCTGTCAGGGGAGAGAGATGTCACACCTGGAATGGAAAATGTCACCCAGCAGCTCCATACACAAAAACACATACACTCACACACACACACACACACACACTGACACACAGTTACACAACTGAAAGACACGTTAAAGGACAAACTGCAGGAAAAAGACACAAAACAAACAGCACACATAGACAGACAAACAAAAACAGAGGAAGATGTAAACACACAAACAGAGCACAGAGCCTGAATACATAGGTTTTAACACACACACACACAACCACGCATGCGCGCACGCGCACACACACACACACACACACAGCGTTTTCCTACAAATCTCTTTCATTTCTCTCACTGTGGTCAGAAAAACATGCGATTTGTGCACAAATATCTGATCTAAAACTCCTGTTAATGCAGGTGTGGACAACATCTGGACAGTTTGTCCGCTCAACATGATTAAAGGTCACAAAACGAAACCTCTTCCTGTTTTCTCAAACCCCAGACGATCTTCACCATAGAGGCAGAATAACAACTAGATACCAGACACCAAGGTGGCACCTGTTCCTCTCAGTGGAGTTGCTCGCCTGGCGCATAAGCCTGAAGAAGTTTCTAGCTTCCAGGTAATGCTGCTTTCACACCACCGCGCAGTAACCGCCCTGACACCTGCCAACCTGTAAGAGCGTTCTCCCAAATTGTAAAGGCCCAGACACACCACACCGACTTCAGAGAACTTGTGGCAACAAAGGCTTCATGCTGCATCGCCATGCCTCGGCCAAGAATTGCACATGAACACATTGCAAAGACTACAGCTGATTGTCAACCAGCACGTACGTTCTGTGCCTGTGTGAGAGGAAATAACTCTTCACACTAGCCCAGACCCACCAAAGCAACGTCAAAGAACTAGCTGCAATGAAAGCCCACTTTTGCGTCGCCTCACGTCTCGTGTCTCAGCCAAAAAGCTGCACATGAACACACAGCAAAGACTTCAGCCAACGGCCAACTAGCACGTATGTTCTGTGTATGTTCTGCATTCGTCATCTTGCTACTAGTTAGCCAGTTAGCACATTAACAACACAATCCAGTGTTGAAAGACCAGAGCATATTTATCCTGCACCAGTGAACAGTAACACAAACCATCAGGAAACCTGTCTGCCTAAGAGAAAAATAATCTGACTTTATGGGACAAGTTTGTTTTGGTCTCACTCCCTCTGGACTCAAGCTTTTTGTTTACTTTCCTCACTTCTGTTTCTCGTCTCGTGCACTGGAATCAGTGTATTCTTTCACTGACGGACTCAGCTGCTGATTCAACGTGCTGAATTGGACAAAAACAAAGCCAACAGGGGTCGAGGAGGAGCAACATTGCGGGACAACACTGCACCAACGAGGCCGGCAGACACTCATCGAACTTTGACCAACGGCTGACTAACAGCTTAACGTGTCAGTGTTGTAATAGTGGCTGCTGCCACTGCGGTCTGCTGCTGTGATGCCAGGCAGGTGTGTCGGCCAACACTGGCAGACATGCTAGCTAGCTTGTAGCTGCCTACTGTAGCAAGACAACCGCAATCACTGAACCTACCAAAGGTTTCTACATATTTGGACAATTAACCAGTCATCAGAAGTTTGGTGGAGATGTTTTTCCAGAACCAGTTTTTCTTCTGGTTGTCCTTATAAGCTGCTAGCCCCATAACTGTGGGTATCTTGTCTTCTTTAAGATTCCATGATGCTATTTGATCAGTCAAAGCCAGGCGGCGACTGTTACAACTGTCTGGTGTTGTTGTGGTGCCATGAATGGGAAAAATTCAAGCTTAACTATAAATCAAAACTCACGATGCAGGTCTCTACAGCGGACCGTGTGCATCAAATATAAGGTGAGTTCAGTCCACCTTCAGCCCTTTGAGTAAAAACACAGCTGATACCGAGGTCTCTGGCAACAAAAAAAAGCCAGATCATCCTGTAGAAAAGTTTAACTAAACTCAGCTTTTGCCTCGACACAAAGTCGAATATTTCAAGACGCACATTCCTGATCAATTACTTGTCAACACGAATGAGATTTCTAATGTTCTTTTTAAAAAGTTGCTGCCGTGAAAATTTTCAGGAGTTGTAAAATGTTATTTATAAAGCTCTGTGCAAACCTTAGTCTCAAGTCTTAGGCCTAAAGTCGTTAACCCGTCATGAAGAGTCGAGTATAAATCCACCTTAAGTCGTTTTCTGTTTTAAAGCATCTCTGATAAATCTCACCTCAGTGTGGCTGTTCTAAGTTTGTTTCTAAATGTGACACTGATCTTCTCAAAGCAAAACGTGTGAGATGTCAGATTATTTTTTTACAGAAACTGTTTTGTGATGACTTTTGTCTGTTATTTTAACGTAACTGAGAATCCCCACTGGAGGCGAGTTGTAAGTGAGACATGAGTGGCGTGTTAGTGTTCTGTCATCCGATCCACAGTGTTGTTATGTATTTATCCATTGACTTTATTTCCCTGTCCTGTAGCGAGTGAGGGGAATCTGAAACAGACAAACTCACAGACACACCAGGAGCCTTGATTAATAAACATAGATATAATTGATAAGTTCAAAACACATACACAGCAGGATGTTTTGGACAAGAGGGTGGAGCTGTGGAGGAGCAGCGTGTCCATAGAACATGATGAAGACATTTAATGAATGGCAGAATGAAACAAATTAATAAAGTGAAAAGAAGTCTCCGCCCACATGTCGGGATGTATTTAGTGGCCGCACAGACCACCGTTGTCTACAACACTGCCTCCACTCAAAGGTACAATATTACGACCTCCTCCACCTTCACCTTGTTTGTTGTCACGAGCTTTTGACTCTGCCCTCTAGCATTATCTATTGGCTGTGTCTATGCCATTGTAAAGGACACATGGAAGTATGAGGACAATGACGTTTACGTTTGAAATCAACACATCTATTTCTGAACATTAAGGCCATATAAATGAGTCCTTATGGTACATGTCTAAAGGATCTGCCATTTCCACCCTTCCCATTCATTATTTATCAGCTGTGCAATGCATTCTGGAAGCTCTACATTGCATTTCAAGAAATGGGGTGTCCACTCCTCATTTGCATAAAGTTGAATCTAGGCTACTTAATGCAAATCTGTTGCGTCAGGCACAACTTGCCGCCTTTGGAAACTCCCAAAAAACGTTTAAACTAAAATGAAGACAGATTCAGTGACTGCATGGCTCATTTTTCGCCTCAGATGTTTTCAGAGAAACATTTTGGTCGACCTTTTCTCATAATACAAGAGAAAGTTTCCAAGTGAATCTGGAGCACACAGCTCACATGCAGAGTGTTATGCCTGTCAGGCATCCAGTGCTGGGAAGTGGTGCAAGCCCTGTGGACACGTACCATCGCGGCATCAGTGTAGACAGATGCATTTAATAAAATCTAAACGTATCTGTTTTATGAGACATGCAAGTGATGGATGTCGAAAAAGTCTTTAAAAACACTTTATGTGCAGACTGGTCCTCAGGATCCCAGATACCCAGAATGGTTCGGCCTGAATTTTTTTTCCAAGCAGGAACCTCTGAGGCTTAACAACTGAAGCCATGCAGAAAAAACTGCAGTTCCTCTAATGTCCACTTGAGGCTGGCGCCAAAAGTGAATCAATCCTCACAGACCTCCATGTTAAACTGTCCAACTTTACAGCAGAAATAAACATGTTTACAGCCTGGTACAAAAACAGTTGAGGGCTCTAAAGCTAATTTCAACTTTCATGACAACTGTGCAGGGGCTGCATTTTTATATAACTCATCTGTTTATGTTTTATTAAGGCTGAAAGTTACGTCCTCGGTTTGTCAGTCAGATTCATCCATCACTCCTCCACAGCTCCTCCTTCTTGTCCAAATATGGTCATTTCTGGCTCCAACAAACCAAGATTGGTGATGGTTGAAATGCCAAACTTGAGGCTTCAGAACGGGAGTCCACAAACCAGTGGGTGATGTCACAGTAACCACGTCAAAAACAGTACAAAAGACACGCACATCCCAGCTTCCAGTGGAGTGGGTGCTGGACCAAAAAAAAATCTGGCAAGGTAAAAACCAAATAAGTCCGCACGCCAAGTAGCTCCAGTTTAGAAGGAATGTAATGCAGAGTGACGTTTCAGGCCACACGGCTCTTCCTCAGACTACTTCGTCACCGTACCTACGTCTACTCTTTTCTCAGTCCATGGTTTTTACCTTGGTTTGATTCTGGCCCAAAGCCCACTCAAACATTGGGTTAGTGCTCGGCCACAATCAACTCAGCCTGACACCAGACACATTATGAATGGGTGAATGAGTGAGATGATGGACAGGCTGGAAAACAACCTTTAATAGATAACAAAATATATTAATTTATCCAAGTATCAGATTTATGATAATGGAACATGGAGATGTTCAGATGCACAGAGAAGAAACTGAAGACACCACATATGGTTTGATCCATATATTGATCCTGTATTGATCTGATCACATTTCAGGTTAAACACACTCACACAGAGAAACCCAGCAAGACTCTGAGGTCAGTTTGTACCAGTGAAATTTGACCTGCTGTTATTTATTATGTACTGATGGCTCGCTGTCAGCTGCTCATCTGCAGGTTCTCTGCCCTCGAGCAAGGCAGCAGATAGCTGAATAGTTTATACAAGATGTTCCCTTTTTCGATTGTTTTATCATTTGTTGTAATTTTATTCATCCATTATTTAGCCAGGTCCCATTTAGATACTCTGTCAGGGAGTCTTTATTTGAATCATGTTTCATATTTCATCACAAAAAACAAAGATGAGAGGAGACTAAAAACAAACGTGATTTGTGTTACAGAAATCTGTTTATTTTTTAATTTTTTATCCTGTCAGTCACCTCGAGACACTACAGATTTATTGTACAACCCCGAGGAACGTCCTGACCCTCAGGTTGGGAACTAGTTATTGACAAGATCTACACATTTTGAGTAGATGGAGGCAATGACAAGATGTAAAACAAATTCAAACAGAATTTTAAGAGTGTGATGAATACAATAACACAAAAATAGAACAAAACAGATTAAAAGCAGGTGAATAAAAATGAAAATGCAGCACAAGAAATGAATGAATAGCTTCAGATTAAATGTACTAACTGGCCGTGCAAACCTCAATTTGAAAGAACTAAGAGAGAGAAAGACAAAAAATTTTAAATGTTCACTTGCTCGTTATAAACAGGAAAATTGTAATTAATTGTAATTAATTATGAAGCAGAGTCTCAAGACCCTAATTTGTCCTTTTTAAAGAGCATAAGGTCTGTGATCAGCTACACAGTTTTTCAATCATTTTATTATATCCTTAGAGATCTTTAAATTCCTACAGGATGATTGTTAGGCACAGAGGTCAGAGGTCAAAGTTTGGATGAACCTCTGCAGTGCTGATGAAAATTCACAGTTTTGCATTGAACGTTAAATCATTTGCTTTTGATTCCTTCTTTCATTTCATGGACGAGGCCTCCAGATGAATCTGAGCTGCCCTCTGAGAGGTGGAGGTGATGGAGCCTCTGATATCTCTGATCTGTTGCCTCCACCCAGCGGCAGTTTGTTGTAACAGCAGCAGTTTGTAGTGCCACACGTTGGCTGTAGAAAGTCTGAACAGAGCGAGTGAATCCAGCTTTTGTTGCTATTGATTAAAAATCCCTTTTTAATCAGTCAATTTAAGATCAATCATCAGTCTGGGAACTGATCAATCAGCCATTAACGAGTTGTTTCATTAGTGTAGTTCATTTATTTGTCACCTCTCAGGAGAACAAGACAGGTCCATTAAAGCAGGACTTTGTTTTTACCAAGATTTGTGTTGAGTGTAGGGACAGATGAATATTCAGATTTGTATTTGACTTTATATTATTTTATTAGAGATATGGGCAGAAATCCATTCATGCTCCGTACAAGACAACACAAATTTTGAGATTTATTTTGGTATGTGAGATCAACATATTTTGTCATATCTTATTTCAATATCTTTAGTGAAAGAAAAAATAAATAGGCCCCTGAGGAGAAAGACTGGTGAGCTCTTTATCTTCCTTTAAAACACTTTTAAAACACACACTTTTGTAAATGTGCTTTCACACAGTTTAAGACCTGAACTCACTTTTATCTGTAAATCACTTCTTAAAACCTATTTATATATCATAACTATTATTTTACTGTTTTGTTTTGTTTTATTTGATCTATTTTACTCTTTCTTATAGGTAGCTACTGTTGTCCCATGTTGTGTGACTTTTAAACTGGTTTTATTGTTTTTTTAATCATTGTCTATTGTATTTTATTTTTGTAAAATGCACTGTGACTTTGCTTTGAATATAAAAAATAAAGTTTCATTATTATTATTATTATTATTATCATTATTATTATTGTTGTTATATTTTCTAAAGAAACATAAAAACCCTAAAGGCCTGTTTTAAAAAATACTGTGGTTACAATTGGAAGATAATTTGTATTTTTATTATATTTACCTAGTTTAATTTGTTTTATTTTATTTTTTCAGTTATATTTCAGTCATTATTTTATTTTATTTTATTTTATTTTATTTTATTTTATGCTGCATAGTCCACAGTCTATAAACGTTGGCCTTGTCTTCTCTCTACTCAATAGGTGGCGGTACTGTTTCCCACTTCCGTTTCACCAAACTAAAGAAGAAGAAGAACCGGAAGCAGTCGTTCGTACGTTGCTGCTAACTCGCTAACGTCTCATGTTGAACTCTGTCGAGCAGTTAAAATGAACAAACTGAATAAACCTCAGGAGTTTGACTCGTATGAGATCGAGGAGCCGAGTGATGAGGAGCGAGCTGAGAGCAGGTAGGAAATAAATAATAAATAAATAATCTCTTAGCTGTAAAAACTTTGTAGCTTTAGCACCATGAGGCTAACGTGCCGCGAGCTAGCTGGATGCTAACATGTAAACAAACCGGTGCAGGCTGAAGACAGAGGGACTGTTACTGATGATCTGTCTCTCCCTATATGTCGATTGTTAAAATATTTTACAGTCATGTAAAGTATTTAAAATATATTAACATGATGACAAAGCGGTTTGCCGTTCGTCCTTATTCTACCGCTAAGGTTGACTTTGTTAGACACCAGTTAATGTTCTTCAGAAACACCACAATAATACAAGCCATTCCTGTAAGTAAAACACAGCCTGTGGGACAGATACGAACGTTTAGTTTATACATTCATTGAGACAATGCTGGTGGAAATATGCAGGTCCTTTACTTGTGTAAAAGTAGTACTACTACATTGTAAAGTGCTGTGTTAAAAGCAGTGTTGAGCAAGTGACTCTCAAAATGTAATATTTTACATATTACCAGTTACTTTAATTTGAAACTACTAAGATATCTTACAACATTATTCCCCTTGTAGAGTAGTGAGATACTAATTACACTTCTTTTTCGCTACTTTCACCAAAATGACGTCAGAATAACTCATGTTGGTTTTAAATGGATGAGGGTCTTTTTGTTTCGCAGAAGCTCCTGTTTATTACAGTTCAGGTCTGAGCCATTCATGTGTTCACATACAGTGCTTACATCGCTGTATTAAAATGAAAAATATGATAAGGAAAAATTAAATAGCCTAGACTTTATAAGATGAAAGAAGATGAAAATTGATTGTTATCATGCTGTATACATGTGCTTTTGTACGATATGAGGGTATTAAAGGTTTAAAAAAAAACAGGGTTGAGAATCTGTTCTTTATTTTATTTATTTTCAAACAGGAGACTTTTTACATATTCTTCCACTTAAAAAATGGTTTCAATTAAAGTAATAAAACATTTGCTCTACCAAAAATAAACCTTCTGTTTTCATTCTTTAAAGGGTGATTCTGACTAATAACAATATTTCTTTAATACCGTGAAACTGGGATAACTTTTCCATGGAAATCTCAAACCGTTGTGACCTTAGTCAGTCCATCATTTGGTCATTAAAGTGTCAGCAAATAATGAAACATGCCGAAGCATTTGCATGAGCTGAATGTGAAACTTCTGTCCGGCTGTGTTTCAGTTCGGAGGATGAGCTGGACATTCTGCTGAACGGGACGCCGCAGCAGAAGAAGAAGCTGATCAGAGAGTATCTGACGGGGGAGAGCGAGTCGTCCAGCGGGGATGAGTTCGAGAAGGAGATGGAGGCGGAGCTCAGCTCCACCATGAAGACCATGGAGGGAACCTGGGCGCCATCGTCAGCAGGTAACACCGACCTGTGGTTTCCATTAAAAGAAAAGTGTCTGCATGTTTATCTGTTATACTGGGAGTATTTTGCATTTAAAGGGTGTCACTCTGTGCTCTGTTGTACTTGTCACTTAAATGTAAATGCAGTGTTTCTCAAGCCTGTGACAATTAGTTATGCATCAGATCTTCTGATGCATAACTAAGCCTGAAGGAGACCCTGCCCCATGCAGGTTCAGTTTGCAGCTTTAGTCAAAAGCTGCAAACTGAAAGCTGAGTCAAAGTTATCGCTTTGAGACTGAAAAGTCAGGATTAATCCCAGACTGAGCTGGGTAACTCACTAATCCTGCTCTGTGAGACAGTAAGGACCTTGTTATGTAAGAATTCCTGATGTTACTTTGTTTATTCTCCATCAGAAACCTCAGGAGGAGGAGGAGGAGGAGGAGGTGGTCCTGGACTTCCTAACCCTCAGGTGTATGATGAGGTGTATTTTGACTCTGACTCAGAGGGGGAAGACACACCAGGTAAGCATCAGCGTTTCTCCAACTTCAGTTTTCCTGCTGTCTGCAACACGTAAGCTCTTATTACAGTAAAACAATCTCTCTGTTTCCTCTGCAGGCAGCTCCACCAGCCGGAGGCAGAGACAGCGGGTCAAAATGACCAATGACGAGCTGCTGTACGACCCCGACGAGGACGACAGGGACCAGGCCTGGGTGGACGCCAGGAGACAGTAAGACACTCAGAAGGAATCACTCTGATTTTATTAAACGTTTGTTTATTTTGGCAGACAAGAGATTCTTTTCTCCTCGTGGTCGTTCAGCCTCTTTTCTTTGTGTGCAGGTTTAACAGAAAGCCAACAGCTGCAGGTTCTCGCTCGCAGCCTCGTCAGTCTCAGGGTTTACCGAGCAGCGACGCCGTCCTCAACTGTCCCGCCTGCATGACGACTCTCTGCCTGGACTGTCAGAGGTGAGACTTCACAGCAACATGTGCTGCTCGATGGGTTTTTGTCCTTTTTGAAGTGAGCTGCCCATACTCGTCTGAAACAGAGCCAGTCCCCACAGACCCTCATGTTAAAATGTCCAACTTTACAGCAGGAATAAACATGTTTACAGCCTGGTACAAAAACACTTTTGGCCTCTATAGCGAATATTAACATTCATGACAACTGTATGGGGGGGTGACTTTTTCTATAACTCACCTGTTTACATTTAATTAAGGTCCAAAGTTATGCATATTTAAGGGTGCGGCCACTTGATTGTCTGTGAGGTGTCACTACAGTCTGAGTCAGATCCATCTGTCACACAGCTCCACGCTCTTGTCCAAATTTGGTCACTTAGGGTTCCAAAAAAACAAAATGGCAACAAGTGAAATGCCGAATGGGTGACGTCACAGTAGCCACGTCCATTATTTTAGTCTATGGTTCAGACTGAGGTCACGCTGCAAATAATCAGACCTGTATCAGATTTCAGAGCCCATATGAAAGTGGCCCCGATCAGGATGTGATTTGTTGCCTGATATTGGACAGAACTGTCAACTTGTTTCACCCCGTTTCCATTTTCAATCGATCAACTTGAACTTAGTGGAGTAGCTGGATTTGTTCATACTGTAATTAAAAAAAAGTTTTGGCTCACATGAAAAAAAATACCAGTTATCACAAGTATTTCTGATTAGTTTCTGTGGAATAATCAATGATTTCACTGATTTACACCACGTTTACACATAGCCGGGTATTTAGAGAAACTAATATTTCCCCCCCTCCGTTTTCAATAATAACATCGTGCACACAACTTCGTTTTCAAAAATGTTGTCATTTACATGAACCCGGATAAATACGCCGTCGAGTGCCGTCATAACTATGCCAAACCTATGGACAGCAGTGTAGGCAGAAGGATGAAACCACGCAAGCCAATCAGAATCCTCAGAATGGACAACAATAACAACAACAACGAATAAGACATGCAACTTCCTGTTCCTTTCAAAACAGTAAACATGGCGAGAGGTTCGTTTGTGTGGACTGACAGTGAAATGGAGCTACTCCTAAATGTTGCTTTAAATGCCGGATTTCCACTGGATGCGTGTCCGTTGCGGAACGGCAGCGCTGGTTATCTGCTGCGTGCTCCGCTGTCCGTCAATACCCACCGGCTGCGTTTGCTGTGCGGAGCAGTGCAGCTCCGCCGGAAGACATCTCAGTGTGCTGCCATGATGAACATCTCCTCGTCCATGGTGTCAGCGGGGTGAAATGACGTCTGAAAACCTCTGACCTGTTGACTTCAGGCCGACGTTTTCAAGGTGTAGTGCAGGGAAATATGATCCGCCGTGAACACTGTGTATTTTATTTTGAAAATTAACCGGATGTTTTATTTTGTTTGTGTGCACAACTTCCTGCCACGCATGATCTGCTCTGTGCTGAATTGCTGCGTTGTGCTCCAGCGTCCGGCAAAAATAGAAGTCCTGCGTATCTGTTGCTCTGGAGTGCCGGAGCTGAGACGGAGCTGGAACGCAGCACAGCTGCAGCTGGTGGAAACACACACATTGACTAGAATTGACTCCTATCGGCTCCGCTGCCGTGCCGGAGTGGAGACGCAACCAACACGCATCTGGTGGAAAAAGGCCGTAACAAAGTGTTTGCACAAACGTAAAAATGAGTACCACCTTAACAGCATCCATGATCAGTAGCCAAACAAAGTGTAAACATAGGTCGCTCACATGACGTCAAGCATTTGCTGGCGCATGGTGTGACGTTTCAGAACCTAAAACCCCGTTTCACCCAGTTTAGACGGCAACACATAAACGGTGTTTTCAGAAATCTCCACTTTGGCCGGAGTTTTTACAAATGATCGTTTTCCGTGAAAAAAGCTCCATTTGCGTGTAAACAAGAGGCCAAACCGCATGAAAATATGTGCGTTTTTCCTACGTGTAAACGGGGTATTAGGGAGGGTAAAAGCTTCACTGGGGTCATCAGGTCTTCAGAGGGCTTATTGGCAGAACCTGGCGTCCCAGGTGTGCCCCCTCTGCTTTTAGTCCCTCATACCCTGCTGTTGTGAGTGGTATCTCACAGCCCAAGTGGCGGGACTGAAGCCAAAATGCCAGTTATTGCAATCATTTCTGATTAATCTCTATGGATTAATCAGTGATTGCTCCAGCTCTATATTATTGGGAGTTTGGAGAACGTTTCTAATCAGAATTAATAAAAATGTCCAGAGCTCAAATCAGTCAAATATTCTCTTGTTTCAGCCTCCAATCCTGAGTTATATCAAAACCCTGTGTTGGAATCAAGAATCAGCAGATGATAAAAATGATTTGCAGCCCTGAAACAAACCGTTCTCTTCAGAGAAGCTGGATTATGATTGATGTAGATTCTCCAGATGCAAACCATCTGCTCAGCTGATGTCATCTGTTTTGTGTCCACTCAGGCATGAGAAGTACCGGACGCAGTATCGCGCCATGTTTGTCATGAACTGCGCGGTGAAGAGAGACGAGGTGCTGCGCTACAAAACCCAGACGGAGCTGAAACAGAGGAGGAGGAAGAGGAGGAGGGGACAGAGAACAGACACGCCGCTGGACAAGACTCCCGACCCGACGCCGGCGGGGATGGACGCTGATGAGATTTACCACCCGGTGCAGTGCACAGAGTGCTCCACTGAGGTGGCCGTGTTCGACAAAGACGAGGTCTACCACTTCTTCAACATCCTGGCCAGCCACTGCTGAGACAGACACGCAGACTGTTTGTTTTATTTCATGGGTTTGTCTCTGAGTCTTCAGCTCACAGCAGCTTTATCAGAAGGATGATGACTGCTTCTCTCTGACTGGAAGGGAGGAATAGCTCTGTGGTCGCTCTGAGTGAACCAGACTCAGCTCATAAACACTCTGAAATAACAACGTGTTTGGTCACTTCACTTAATGAGGAGAGAAAACTGCAGCATGTTGTCTGTCTATGACATTTTTTATCTCCCTTTAATGTCTCACGAAAACTGGAATCTGAGACCAGTGTTGCAGCGCCGATGATCCGTACTGGACTGAACACACAGCAGCTTGAATTTTGAGACCGATATGGGTATAAATATTTGAGAATTAAAAGGCTGGTTAGCAACATATTGACTGAGACCCAATTTTTTTTACCTACACACTCAAACATTTTTAATAAGACTTCCTGTTAACTTTGCCTTATTTTTTATTTATCAACAAATATAACCCCTCTTCCACAAGCAGAAGCTGCTGTATGAACAGACAATGACTGACAGTACAGTAAAACAGAGATGTAGTCATATAAAACATGTCTTCATTGGGAACGTTACAGTTGTTGACATATTCTTTTCTATACAGATGATGTGGTGGTGTTGGCCTCATCAAGTCTGAGGCCACGGTTCTCTGCCAGAAAACCAGTTGGGAGAGTTATTGCTGCAAGCGAAGGAGTTCAAGTATGTCGGGGTCTTGTTCACAAAAGAGGGTAAAATGGAGCGTGAGATCAATATGCGGTTTGGTGCGGCATCTGCAGTGATGCAGGTGCAACACCAGATTGATGTGAAGAGGGAGCTGAGCCAGAAGGCGAAGCTTTCTATTTCCTGGTCCATCTACGTCCCAACCCTCACCTAAGGTCATGAGCTCTGGGTAGTGACTGAAAGAATGAAATCATGGATACAAGCAGTTGAAATGAGTTTCCTCTGTAGGGTGTCTGGGCTCAGCCTCAAGATCCTCCCTACATGAGCTGGCCCCATATCAGTGGGGTCAGTATTATTAAATGTTTGTACAGTGCTTATGAATGTTAGACAAAAGAGGGTTGACTTAAAATGTTACTGGCCTGCTAAGATTTTTTTTTTTTGAAGAGTTGTGAGCAGGGTGTGTCCTCAGAGGGACATTTTGCGGTTGTAAATAAAATTGTCAGTGCTTTCTGTTGAACAAACTCTCTATTCCTTTCATTTATCTACAGACATATACAGTACTGTGCTTATACCATTACAGACATATCTGTGAGAAGGTAACGCCAGCCTGTTTTTGGGTATGGCGCTTATATACGTTGCAGGTACAGTGAAGTGTCCACCAGAAACTATAGGACCAATCTGATCGAGGAATCCTTTGTCTGCTTGAGTTGTACAGTTTTTAATGATATATATCATGTGGAATACTGTAGTTTTTGTTTGGTTATATTAAGTTTCTTCAAAAAGAATCTCAATCATTTCCTAAAACAGCTGGTCACTGTCATTTTTATCAAACAAATGTGGAATTTAAACTTCTTCTTTTTAAACTTTAAAGTAGGCTCTGTGTCAATGTAGAGCCTACGCCTTAGCCTGACGTGCATCTCTCCAAAAATTTAACTACACCACAACAACTTTGACTGGTCGGCCTGGTAGCAGCACATTTCCTCCTGTGCATTTCTGGCTTTCTCCTTTCTCGTTAGGTAAACATGGACCAAATGGAGGAGAACGAAGAAGTGCACAAATATGTACATTCACATGACTCCTCCTCACCCTGCTACAAAGACTCTCAAATGGCTGCAAACTCCTGAGGAGGTATTTCCAATATGAGCAGTGTGGACGTAGCAGAAACAGGAAACAGGAGAAAATGGTGCACTTTTGGGGGGGACAACTTTTATCTGCGGATTAATCCACATTCATTGATCTAGTAGTACATGTTTGTGGCAGCAGGATAGTGTATGTAAACAAATGTGTGTGTGAGTGTGTCACCATCATGTATGTGTTTCTGGACAACACTGGAGTTTCATGAGATTATATTAATACCCAATATGTCTTCATAGGATCAGTCCACAGTTGGGCTTCTTCATGGGACGTTTAAAACAAAGATCAACGTATAAAAAGGAAAAGGAAATGGAATATGACAAAATAATTAAGTTGTTAAAGTGTGTAAAGCAGCAGGAGGGAGATAAAGAACTGGAAACACACTAACTAATTAAATAAAACTAGTTTTATACAAACAAACACGGTGTACATAAGGTTACACGGTGATCTCACTGTACATTACTTTGAAATCAGGAAGCTGGAACTCCCTGGTTACGTCACAGCACTACACCCACACGCAGACTTGTGATTGGCTAAAAATAAGCACCTCATTACTTTGCGTCCTACGTCACCACAACTACGTAGAAAGAGGGAAAAAACACAGAGAGGAAAGAAACAAGTTGTCGTTAGTAAAGTTGGAGCCATGGCCCTCGGTGACTGTTGGAAGCAGTTATCGTGGTTTTACTACCAGTATCTTCTGGTGACGGCGCTGTACATGCTGGAGCCGTGGGAGAGAACCGTGTTCAGTATCCTTTTCACACCGCTACACACGGATCAACCGGAGAGCTAACGAGCTAACTTTAGCCGGGACGTCAGCGGAGCTAAGCTAGCTTTCTGCTCGGATACGTAACACTCACTTTACTAATCGATAAACTTGTTTATGTTGTGTTGTGAATATCAGATAAGGTATTTTATGAATGTTTAGGGGTGTATGGCAAATTCGGCATATATATAATGTAACTTATCGGTTCTTAAGTGTTTATGGTTGAAACGGAAATGAACCAAACGTGTTCGCCAGCCGCTAAGGTGTTTAAATACAAATGAGATTCTTTACAAAACGGAATCATTTTTTTTATTTTTAATGACGCCGAATTAAGAGACCACTTGTATAGTTTTAGTTAAAGTTTCAAATTTTGTTCGGTAAGGTACGCGCATTTACTTACAAGTGAAGGATCGTTAAATTGCAAATGGAGGCTTGGGTGATTGAGTCAAAACTTCTTGCTACTCGCTGTCGTTTTGGGCACAAAACACGTATTTGTGAAAAACAATTCCTTCATATTTGAAAGCCGAATTAAAGACACTTTATTACTGAATTAGAGAGTGTCACACACTTTGTTGTACTACGCACGTATCTTTGCTCACAAGTGAAAACGCATTAAATAAATAGAAATGTCAACGGAGTTCGGCACGTGATTACTTCGCAGAAGAGGACGGGCGGCGTCGAGGCTAAGCTAACTGCAGCCAACTTCCTATCCACAGTCAGGTGACACACACACTCTGGTTAACACCACACACTACTTTATTTTTTAACTTAAATGAAACAATAAAACTTTAAAGTCTGTCTAATCAACGTTAAAGGATGGGCGGTTAATAATTAAAGTGCATCGTGTTAATGGTGTTATGGCTGCACTTTGATCTGCGCTCGTGCAGCAGCAGGCCGTCAGTGTCACTCTCTGTACATGACGTATCGTCTTCCTGCAGCTGGTATCACCCTCATCTCGTCTTGCCTCAGGGTCAGGTGTGTTTGTGTTATTGTTCCTCTGCTTGTTATCAGCCTGAGTGCTGCTCCCCATCAAATGTTAATTCCCCAGCTGCTCTGGGATCATGCTGCTGATTCTGTTATTAGGTGGTGTCACAGCAATCAGTCACGGCTTGTGTTAAAAATACCAAATACTTGCTGATTACAGCTTCATAAAGGTGAACTTGATTTCTGTCTCAAAGTTCTGAACCCTCACTTCTTGTGATGGGAAGCTGTGTTTAGCAATATTTGAAAGGCTGACGATGACCTTGAGCAAGAATAATTGCTCTCAGTCCCATTAATTTTGTCATAGATAGTGTTAGGCAACTGGCAGCAGGAGAACTTAAGCGCTTGTATGGACATGAAACTCTCCTGTTTGAATCAGCAGCATAAAATGTAAACTATGAATGCACGAGTATATCAGCACATCATCAGCATAGACCAGTATTGGTTTTAAAATGAACTATCAGAATCGGCCAACATGTTTTTTCTTAATTTGCTCAATGAATGAATAATGTATTGTATTTCATGTCTCCATCTGCTGGTGGGCCGTCACAATAAGAGTATGCAGGCGTTATATGATGTTAATTCCACTACAGAAGAGACTTGTTGATCACTAAAATTAGGCAGGTTAAAAGTGCATTTATTGATATCTGTTATGGGTCAGATGAGTTGTTGTATATCAGCGTATTAGATGTTGGCAAATAATTCAGTATAGTGCATCCCAAATTTAAACAGCTGTCGAAAATATCTGGTTCTTTAGTCCAGTCTACAAAAGAAAATATTGGCATTGTACCTTTAACAAACCATATGTCTAATATCAGAATTTCTAAAGTAGTATATGAGCTGAATTTGTCATTGGTGTATGATGACGAGATGCATGCCAAGCTGCAGACCATGTTCAAGAGCAACAAACAACACAACCTATGGCTGTATGTCTCCCGGGCACAGTGCCATGAGAAGCTTTTCTTGTTTCCGTGTTTGTGTTTTACCAGGAAGTCACTGCTTTCTCTGCCAGGATAGAGCCACCAGGAGCGGGTATTTTAAGCCAAAACATGATCTTTCTTCTAACATCACCAAGTGTTTTTTGTGCCTAAACCTAACCACACATTAACCACAGCCTTGCTGAAGCACGAAGAAACCTTCAACGTGTCTACTACATAATAACTCACAAATGTAACATGTCTGTGGTTTGCAGAAACGTACAATGCTGACATTTATTCTGCTGTCACGTTGGGTCATTTGATGAAAAGGTCAGAGCTTTAATGCAGCACGTGGACATAAAAGCTAAAGAAGAGAAGACAACTATGACTCCAAAGCTGCCTTTCAGCAAGAAACACCACATTAACAAAGCTTAAAATTCTGTTGTGTGCGACACTAACGCTGAGATGAAGCTTAAGATAACAAAGTAGAAACCTCATAAAACAAAAGCAGTTTAATTCAGCTTTCCTCCTTTCCCATAGTTTAAGGTCTGACATCTTCAAATTCCTCTCTATGACCAATCGACATTAAGACAGTCAAAAATATTAAATTGAATGTAATCTAACACAAGGACAAGCAGAGAATGCTCATGTCAGAGAAGCTGGAACCATCAAATGGCTTTTTTGCCCAGAAAAATGTCTGAAACCGTGAACTGATTATCAATATAGTTGCTCATTGATTCTCCCATCAATCTGATTAACAGACTTGCTTCTTTGAAGTCAGTTGTCATAGCACTGGCTCCATCTCGTCCATTTGTGATTGTAGGCACAGTGCCACACAGGTGTGTCTCAGCTGAGCTGTTAGTCACCTGAGACACAGGTGAACGATCCCAGTGTAAAGACATTAAAAATGACATTTAAAAAATAAATAGCAACTTATTTCAATGTGAATCAGCATTACACAGATTTACAGTAAACAGGTTACCAGTACAGTGCATGCTAACACGTAATTTCTCAGAGCAACCTCGTTGCATATAAACACACTGAATGTTCTAGTGACTCTTATTAATTCAAAGAAACATATTTCATCTGAACCAACCCTTTAAAGGAGCAGTGTGTAGGGTTCTAAGGGATTTAGTGGCAGAGCATATTTACTGAGCGCCAGTGAACAGTAACACAAACCATCAGGAAATGTTTCTGCTAAAGAGCTCCTTAGCTCTTTGTTTACTTTCCTCAATTTTGTTTGTCTTCTCGTGCGCTGAGCTGAACTGACAATCAGAGTGATATCAATCACCAATGGACTTCACCGTCGCCAATTTGGCATGCTGATATTGCCAATGAAGTAGTTGGTAGGCAGTGCTTGATGTAAGACACGACATCAGGATGTGAAACAGATTTAAAGCTCAGTCTTAATGAATGAATGATTGTGTCTTCAGTTGCTCCTTAACGCCTCCTCTCCAGACTCCCTGGTGATCTCCGTAGCCGGCATGGCCGTTTACACCGGCTACGTCTTCATGCCGCAGCACATCATGGCCATCCTGCACTACTTCGAGGTCGTCCAATGACACCATCCTGACACCCGTCCATCCGCCCACAGGTCCTGTCTGTCTCTGGCTTCCTGTCCGTCCATCTACCAGCCGTCTCCTGGGCTTGAGGTGGGGATCGTTTCCAACCATGTCGAGGCCGAGCTTCTCTCCTCCTCCTCCTCCTCCTCCTTTTTTCCACAGCTCGTTCAATGTTAAAGGTCGGAGCTCTGAACGTTGCACTCAAGGTCACGTTGGATGGTCTAATTCCCCGGGATGGTTTCTTCTTCACTGAAATGTTTGGGATTGTGGACAGTGTTGGGCTCAGAGGCAAGGCCTTACAGAGGTGTGCTTGGTTTCCTTTCATGTTGTTATTTTTATCTTCTTTTTTTTTTTCTTTTTTTATAAAATCAAGCGCACCTTACAGTTTTTGAAAATGTGTAATGATACAGAAGTCTGGGTGTGTGGAGTGATTGGACTGTTTTATTTTTATTCCATTGAGACATGAAACCATTGTTGTCTTAAGAGTCTTATGTGGGAGACACAGTGTCTGACGGACAAAACAATTTGTCCTTTTGTCCATTTTATGAGCCGTGTATGATTATTAGAGCAGGATCAGACCTCTGGATGAGGCAGCATCTGCTTTGAAGGATCGACTATTTTCAACCTTCACCATCATTTTTCAGCACCAGACACAGGAAGGCAGGTAGTGCCGATAAAATGGCTGCGATGTGGAAAGGGTGGGAAATGGTGGCATGGGACCCAATCACGCTTGAGATCTGTCGTGTATATTTATAATTAACTTATTATTTTACTCCTGAAATGACACTCCAGTCAGGCAGCAGCAGCGACCTGTATCAGGTGCACGGCTGCAGGAGGTTTCTCTGATTTTAGTACAGTTGCTGCAGGTTCCTGCTCATTTTACAGCTAAACAGTCCGTAGATTAAAGATTGTGTTTTACTGGAGACACAAAGAGGACACACTCAAATTAGAGCTAAAGCTTGGAGGAACCTTTGGCATGGATCAGTCTGTACGAGCTGTGCATGAAGTCCAGACTTTAAAGTTGCACCTATATAAATACTGTGGAAGTATCAAAATGCTCAGTTCTGAGAGATATTCAAACAGTTCGTCTTCAGAAACCGTGCCTTTGAACGAGCCATCAGGATTTCTGTAAATTTTTGATGTCACAAGTACACTATATAGTAGACTGTTCTTTAGGTATAGAAATATTAAGTCCAGTTCAGACCAAAGATTTGTGACGAGATGAGTTGAAACAGACGGCTACCTGCAACGCGCCGTTCTGCAGTGCTCTAAAAACCTGCCAGTTCACACCAAGTGACCACGATGAGACGGTGTACACTGTGTGCTGTCATTTTGACTTGACCAGCGGACTTCACTAACAGGTGATGTGCTTTAAAACTAGCCGCCGGCGATTTGACCAGCTGAGTGTCAGGTGACACCATCAGCCAGCTTGAGTCGAGCTCAGACCGGCCAGTTCACACCGCTGACACTTTTCTCTGCAACGTTCTAGAATGGTTTTCGTCTTGTCATGAATCTTTGGTCGGAACGTTCTTAATGGGTCCTTTTGTATTTCTTGTGTATGTGGTTGACATCAGCTGACAGGGACCCAAGTTGTTGCCTCTCATCGCAACTCCAATGACACCCTCTTTAGACCGAATCACTGTGTTTATTTATAACAACTTCTGGGTAGAAAATCCAGGCGTCGCGTAGGTAAATTTAAACGGCGCTGAGGAAGCACTGCTGCAGTGTGTTAGTTCTTAGCCTCCTTTTCCACCAAAAAAGATCAAAATCAGTCAAGTGTATATTACAGTATTCTCACTGCTTAACCTCGCCGTCAGTCTTTTCCAACGGGGAATTGAAGCTCTTGTCTTTAAGCCACTAGGCTCCATTGACAGCTGCTGGTCTAGCACAGCCTCAGTTGGTTAGTGTGTGAAATGGCCGAGGCAAATATTCAAGTATAGTGTACACTTAGACTGATATGGATTTTCTTAGCTGGCTAAAATATGGTTTGCTGCAGCCGCATCCACAGCAGTACGTTGTTTAGCTTCCGTGTTGGTTGATTTGGTTTATCAAAGACGTTAGCAAAGCAACAGAGTGCCTAAAATAAGCACAACAGAAACATCAGATGGGATCGGACCACCGTGTTTTACTACATATCTTTAATAAAGTTGCGGCTAAAAATGACGACAGAAATCAACATGTTTGCTAGTTTTCTACCTGGTATTGTTAGCGTGACGTCATGGTGATTCGGTCAACAAAGATGGAGGAACAGAGTGTTCAGACAGAGGGTGATTACAGGTATATTTTTTAAACATTACAGCATCTCAACATGTTCTAGTAGAGCCCAAAATACAAGTCTGGACCTGAATATGAGCAGAATCTGGGACCTTTAAAGAAAACAGAGCCTGAAAAATGAACGTGTCCTCCATGTTTCTTTGTCTCAGCGTGGAAAGTATCTAATGACTGTTTGTCCTGCAGAGTTAAAGTTGCTTTAGTGATTCTCTTGTTACCTGTATCCTTGTGGCTGCTGCTGCTTGTACACATGAGTCACTCTGTAAATGCAAATGGTGACAGATGGAGTCATGGAGAAAGTGACTCTGAACGTCTTCCCTCTTGAAGCAGGCGGGCTGCAGCACAATGAAAAATGGTGGTTAACGAGTTGACAGTTGTCCTTTTTTAAATTGTTTTAAGATGCACAGCAGGCAGCGTTAACAGTTTCCTCTTTGTACAGAGATGAGAAATGTTCCATTTTTATGTGATCATGTTTTATGATATGTACTGCTACTGGTATCCCTTTAGAAAATTGTGATTATTTCTCCTGATAAAAAAATAATGTATTTCTCTCAGTTTTGTGTATATAATCTTGTATACATACTTGTAAAGTTTTGTAGTCAGATATGTCGGCGTATAGCATAAAATACTTGTGGTTTTTGTGAACTACTGATATCAAACACTGTTCTATGAGATCATTAAAGGGATGTTTCACCAAGCAAAGGCTGTTTCTTGTACCTGGGGTTACTCTGATTTTATTTTGCTCTGACCAATCAGCTGCAAAAACACTTTTCTGTCCATTACTCAGCGTCATATCTCAGGAACAGAAGGGGAGACATTTGGTCAGATACTGAATTGGTGACTCTAATCTTGAAACTGTGCTGATTGTATAGATCTTCTGTGTGTGAAGCATCCATGTTTTCACTGACATGGATGGAGACTGTAACTGCAACTTCAGTGGTGAGCAGCGGTGTACAACCACAAGGAGGTAATTCTAGTTTAAGGGCTTTAATTATTAAATTTGTTCTATGCAATGTCTCTGGGCTGGTGTCCATGATCTTCCTCCTGTAGTTACCTTCACCAGACACTAGATGGGAGTGTTTCCATGTGTTTAAGTCACCCACCTATTGAAGGAGTAGCTGTGTCACTGCTGTCTGAATCAAAGTAACTTAAACAGCCAATTAAGTTGACACTATGTAATTGGAGTTTTATTAAATACATGTTTCCTTACTAGATGTCCAAGAAAAAAAATACTTTTATTTATTATTATTTTTATTATTGGCCCAAACAGTAACTGTATATAGTGACAGGATGGAGGACATGTTGCTTATTAACAGAGCAATGGAATAATTTGTCATTTCATCAACATAATTCCTCCATAGAATAGAAACTGAATAGAAAAGATAAAAAGAAAGACTTCATTTTGGCACCATTCATTATTGAGGTGCGACACCCGTCATGGACACCAGAGGCAGCACTGAGCTAACCGCTGCTGAGGCTGCAGGAGGAGAGCGAAGAAGAGAGATCGGCGCCATGTTGGATTTTACATCGATTGTTTTGTTTGTCGCTAGTGTGATTTCCCTGGATCTTGGTGGAGTTAAATGCTGATACGTTCCTCCAAACACGCCTGATATCGACATGGAGTCTGCTGAAATGTCGCTGACGAGTTCATCCTGCCTTCAGATGGGTTCGTATTTCTTTTAATTAACGTTTATTTGGCGAAAAACGTTATTAAGTACTAAGTCTGAGCTAACTTACTAGCTAGCAGTACGGAGCAGGGAAGCTACCGTAGTTATCTGACTTCTAAAAGACGCGTTGAATGTAAAACAGTCTGTATGGGAGCGTCTTTAATCGGCTTATTGTTTATTGTATTTAATAATCCTCATATATCCGGTTTTATTTCACCAGATTAAACACAGGAGAAAGTTAAACAACCTGTTGCCACTTATATCCCCGCCTCTCTACATAGCGAAATCCTATTGGCTTGCCAGCTTGGATCGGCGCTCCTATTGGTCAAACCCCCTCAACGCCTTTCCCCATTGGTTATGAACCTAGCTGCAGTGACCTAAGTGGTAGTGTGGATATTTTATTTTAAAATGACATCTTAAAAATATTAAAATGAAATATACCGAGGACGATATATATATTAGATTAATGAAACAATACATTAACAGTGTTTCACAGCGTCATCTAAAGAGCTGTGTTTGTGTTTTGTTGCTAGAAAAATTAAAATAAAAGTATCACAAATCCCGAATCTGGATTTTAAACCATATTCAGATTCTGTTATTATATTAGAAAAACCTTTGGCAGTATAAATCAGCAGACTAGGGTTGCAGTGATACCGTGATATAAAAGATGACCGTTATCATAATGTGTACATTTGCTTAACTTTATTGTAGTTATTTTCAAAGTGGACACTTGTTACACATACCTCCATTCACATAATGGTTTCAAGTTTCAGTTAAACAAAAATAATCCATCCATTTTAATTCTTTTAAGGATCAATCTGATTGATAATCGTATAAATTCTATGATACTGTGAAATCATGATATTTATAAAGGTGGTTATTGTTAAAACCTTGTTGCAATCCAACAGCAGAAATACTTATTTTCTGACTCATGCACAACATTTTTGATCTTGTCTTATATTAAAAAAAACATGCCACTATGTTGATCAAACAATATGAAAACATATTAGCATGTTAAGAAATGTACTTTGTTCATCAGGATGTACACTGAGATAAGCTGTCTGAATCCTTTAGACACTGTACAAAATATTTTAGTAAACTAACAAACAAACAAGAAAGGAAAAGCTATTACGGGGGTTATATTTCCTATTACTAATATAACCCTTCCTATTTATTTATCCCATTTATGTAAATCATATTAAGGTTTAAAAGCAACTTTATTTATATAGTGCTTTTCAAAAACAAATACAGAATGCTCATGTGCAGCTCATATATGGAGTTTGTGCTGTTTACATCAGGGGTGGGAATCAACAGAGGCTCCACGATACGATGTCATCGAGTCACGATATAATATTATTGCAATTTTAAAGTGTTGTGATTTGCTGAATATTGTGATTTATTACCCTTTTTCAACTGTAAATGATGTCTCCAGAGGTAAACGTTGTCAATATCCGTGTTACCTAATAAGGTTAAGTTTCCAGTTTGCTCATCTGTTCATCAGTTAGCTGCCTCTCTGTCCGCTCTGAACAGCGTCGTACCGTCCAGCTGTAGCGATGACAGACACTGCAGTTCGTCCAACTTGTTGTCGAGGGAGCGGACATTAGACAGCAGTAGCGATGGTGCTGCAGGCCTGGTGGGGTTAGCTCTTAGCTTGGCTTGGATCCCGGCTCTCTTCCTCCTCTATTGTTCATGCTGGCACCGCGTCCGCCTCGTCCCTCCCGGGTGGTGGCTAGTGTCCGATAAAATTCCATTCTGTCATAGTATGTCCAATTGGCACATTAACTCTGCTATCGTTCCAGCATACCTCGCCCTGATGTTTACCAGCACAGGTTTGTTGTAGGTCAGAGTTCTGGGATGGTCAACACTAGGGCCCGACCAATATGGATTTTTTGGGGCCGATGCCGATTCTGATATTATGGAATAAAAAAAAATCCGATAACCGATATATCGGCCGATTAAATTTTTACGTTTTTCAGTTTAAAAAACCCTGAAACACCTGCTTTTGATGGCTTAAATGTAGTTCAAACACTCGTTACAAAGATATAAATTGAAGGAAGAACATTTTACTATTTTCAAATACTTTTATTATCAGAAATCAGAAAGTAAGAACAATTTGAACACAGAATAAATCACAAATATGATGTGCAAAAAGGCAGTAAACCTCTGGGAAATAAAATAATCCTGACATTCACATGTATGTTCACAGTACCAGAGTTCTTCTTATTATTGCCAATTTAACAGAGGTAGGGTATAGTGCAAAAAGTAACACAAGGACATCATTTCTGAGTAAAACACCATATTCGCTGCATTTTATTAGTGATGAAAATATAAGACATCGGCGTCAATCGGCCAACTCACTGCGACCATGTGCGGCACCAACTTTAATGCTGTTCTAACACTGTTCAAGTGCAGTCGAGGAATTAAGTCCCACATTAAAATGATTTCATTCTGTGTCCTGCATGAGCAGGCTGGTGCTATCGGCTGATTAATCAGCTTTTTCCTGCTCCAAACTATCATCATTATATCGGCCATTAAACTTCCACTATCGGTCGACCACTAGTAGGAATATTTATAATAAGAAGTAGACAGTATGAGTGTGTTTGCTGCCTCTTTACCACAGCCTCTAAAATGACGTCAGCAACAATCTGAACATGTAACCTGTGTCAGCGTCTCTGTCTGTCGGGGCTGTTGTATTATACTGTATTAGTTTTAGCTCAGTGAGCCTAATCCTGAGTGACAGTCTCAACAAGATCTGACTTTTATAAAGTTCACACAGATCAGATTTGATGTCAGATGCTTTAAGGTTGTGGCTTGGCAGTAGACTGTCAGGTGTTATATTGGCCTCACCCTGTATCCACAGACGGGAGTGAACCCTGCTAAACATCACGTCCCATGATGCTCTAAATGCTGCTTCAGAGGCTTCTGTTAATTCTGCAGGGAAAATGAATTACTGGTGATTATATGGGCATCACAGAGCGATATCTACAGATTATCAGCCATCAGCAGCTTCAGTCAAACTCTGTCTTTGAAAGCACATCCATCACTCTAAAGTCACCCTCTGGCAGTGTTCCTCTGGTTGCACCACACTTCCAAGGAATCATTCTTTCCTCCTGTGTCTGGCAGCACATCAGAAAGGAAACAGAGGGCTGGTTACTGGTTAACTGGGACGATGGAGCTCTCCTCACGTACGCACAACCAGCTGCTGGCTGGAGTTTGAACTGCCGTCATGTGAGGTACCCAAACACACAGAACACTCACACAGTGCAGGCTTCTCTGAGTATCCAACTCAGACTTTTCAAGGCTCTCTGTGTAGATTTAATGACGCACTTGTTCCAAACTATTTCAGCTTATCAATCAGAGCCAGAATCACCTGTTAGCTAACTGCACTGTCACACTTACCTGGAATTTGTCACCTGCTGTAACAGCTCCCAGTGCACACCCATCTGTAATCATGAAGCGTGTAAAGTTCAGATTCATTGCGAGAGGAGTTGACTCAGCTCTGTGGTGCTTCTCGATGCTGCTGCAGATTGTTTATGTTTTTGTCTGTAAAAATAACTTGCAAACATTTTGGTTGGCAGTGTAGGCTTCATTTTCACACCTGTGCACACCTGGTCAGAGTCGTCAGGTAGTTGAAGTTGAACTTTGTCTGCAGCATAGGGGTGTAACATATCATCTTGTTCACGATAATTCCCGTATGATTTTTAATACAATAAGAAAAATTTATGCCGTGACACTCGCAACATTTCGACAAGCATGACTGAAGCGAAATTATTACTGACTCCTTGGTGGTTCCAAACAGAGGAGCAGCTTCAGTAGTGTGGAATAAACTGTGGCGTCCTGAATGTTTTACTTCTCTTAGCACTCAGAGGGAACTCAGTCAGCGTCTCTCCCTCTCCTCTCTCGTCGTGCGCACACGAGTCGGTGTCGTCAAGTGATTTTGCCGTGAACCTATGTGAATAAACTCCATATATGTCAGTGTGTGCTAGTTGTGGTGTCATAACAGCCTGTCACAGGTTACAGCCTGATGATTAGAGGAGAAATGGCAGAGCAGGAAGGTCCAGGTGGGAAAAAAAAACAACTCAGTCATTTAGGATTTTACTAAAAGAAGGAAATCAGCTGCTGATTATACAGTCATGTGAAAAAATTAGGACACCCTATGAAAGCCTGTGTGTTTTTGGACATATGGATATTTAATATCAATTCTAACAATACTGGGAGATTCAGGTAATATAACTAAACAATTAAAACTTAAGAAAAGATTTTTATAACTTTCTGTAAAATGTAATTTTAAAAAAATGCAATTTCTGGTGAGGAATAAATTAGGACACCCCCACATTTATTCCCACTTAAAATGGCTAAAATCACACACAGGTGTATCACATCAGGTGCACATGATTAGAACATCGTTACTCAGCATTTTGAAGGAGGCTTGCCCTTTTAAACCTCAGACATTTAGTTTGGTGTGCTCCAGACTGCTGAAGTGACAGTGAACACCATGGTGAGATCAAAAGAGCTGTCTGAGGCCTTCAGAAAGAAGATTGTAGCAGCTTATGAGTCTGGTAAGGGATTCAAAAAGATCTCAAAAGAATATGAAATCAGCCATTCCACTGTCCGGAAAATAGTCTACAAGTGGAGGACATTCAAAACAACTGCCACCAGGCCCAGGTCTGGCCGTCCAAGCAAATTCACCCCGAGAGCAGACCGCAAGATGCTAAAAGAAGTCTCCAAAAACCCTAAAGTATCATCATGGGACCTACAGCAGGCTCTTGCTACTGTTGATGTGAAAGTGCATGCCTCTACAATCAGAAAGAGACTGCACAAGTTTAACTTTCATGGGAGGTGTGCACGGAGGAAACCTTTGCTCTCTAAGAGAAACATGAAGGCCAGACTGAAGTTTGCCAGAGTGAACATAGACAAAGACCAGGACTTCTGGAATAATGTTCTTTGGACAGATGAGTCTAAAATTGAATTATGTGGACGTCAGAAGAGAGGACATGTTTGGCGTAAACCCAATACAGCATTCCAGGAAAAGAACCTCATACCAACTGTGAAGCATGGAGGTGGAAGTGTCATGGTTTGGGGATGCTTTGCTGCAGCAGGACCTGGCCGGCTCACCATCATAGAATCCACCATGAATTCTATCGTCTATCAGAGGGTGCTTGATGAACATGTGAGACCATCTGTAAAAAAATTAAAGCTGAACTGGAACTGGACCCTGCAACATGACAATGACCCAAAACATACCAGTAAATCCACCAAGGACTGGCTGAAAACTAAGAAATGGAGAGTCCTGGAATGGCCGAGTCAAAGCCCAGATCTTAATCCCATTGAGATGCTGTCGGGTGACTTGAAACGGGCTGTACATGTAAGAAACCCCTCAAACATCTCACAGCTGAAAGAATTCTGCATTGAGGAGTGGGACAAACTCTCCTCAGACCGATGTCGGAGACTGGTAGACGGCTACAAGAAGCGTCTCACTGAAGTTATTTCAGCAAAAGGGGGTAACACTAGCTATTAGGGGGTAGGGTGTCCTAACTTTTTCCTCAGTTAGAATATGCATTTTCATTGATATCTTTCATTTAATGAGTAAAACAAGGTTAACTTTTGTTGTTTACCTGCAATTAAATCACTTTCTTTCCCAGAGATAAAGAAAAACAAGATCAGACATCGATATGTGAACATTTGTTATTAAAGAACTGAATATTTAATGGGGTGTCCTAATTTTTTCACATGACTGTATATATATAGATCCCAGGGGACATGTTTTGTATTTGGGAGCTGTTTAAATGTGTAATTAGTGGCAGATTTGATTTAGTTGAACTGCGAGTTGCAGGTAGTTGCAGGGATATCTGTCTCGGAAACATCGGACAGTTTATATATTTAACATAAAACACACAACATAAACATTTTTGGTAAAAATCCTTTTAATTTGAGTATTGATAGTGATCAAGATATGTGCATTTGGAACGTCTAGAAGAGCTGCAAGATTATTTTATTCCCATTTTAGTTATCAGAGCGCTAAACTGGAAGCAGCCGGCTCAACTGTGGAGGTCTCCAGTGCACCTGCTCATGCGCCCAATGATTTGGAAGCGGCGCCGATCATCCAGGTAGTTTTTAGACACGGGAGTTGAACCATTTTGGCTTCATGCACCACTGAGCACCTTTCATGGGAACAAATTGGGCCCCACCTCCAACGCTGTATCCAGGTCTCTTTTTTTAGAGCTGCCCTCTAATAGTCGACCAAACGTCAGTCGACCAGTAATGTCATTAGTTGGCAAGATTTCATTGGTTGCTTCGAGTTGCCTAAACCAAACTATGACAACATTAATCCTGCTTTAATTGCTACATGAGGATACTGATGGAAAACAAATGAAGCACACCTTTGCAGAGCCGTTCATTAAAAACATTTGCTCATTATGTTGCAGCAGCTTTCTGTGAAAACATATAGATATAACTTACATTTATCCTGAGAGCAGCAGCTGCAGTATAAAGTCGCAAATGTGAGCAAAATATTATCACAAACAGAAGTGTATGAATGTGTTATTTTGGGTCGCAGAGCTGCAGTCACGGAGGCGGTGTCCATCCAGTCTGACGTAACGTCATAAAGTTTATTATTATTATCATTATATTGACCATATGACAAATTAGTAAAAATATAAATATGTATTATTAATTTAAGAACATAGAATAGCAACAAAATAAGTGACATAGTTTCACAGTTTGCTTCAAATATTCAGTAAAACTACAAAAAAACGACCTCTCGTTTTTTTAGTTTTAACGACAGGATTTTGACGACTTCCACGCCTTTTCCAGGCCTTGAACATGTGGCTGTGAAATTCCCTGACTCTCCAAGGTTCCCCATAAGCGTGGGAACCCTGTATGACTGTAAATAAAACCATCAGCCTGTGTATCAGTGTTATCATCAGTGCTTATCAGTATTAGTGTCAGAAGCTCTGTGAGGCAGATACACTCACTGACCCCAGCTGCTGTGTTCAGGAACATCAGGAAAAGAAACCACCCTGTATCTGATTACAAAAGACTCAATAAGGAAAGGTTATATCAATCATTATATTTATAGATACATATCAAACAAAGCGACTGTCACCAACCCGCTCGCCCCCCCTCTGAGGAATGTGACAGCTTCCTGTGCCAGCTCTGCCACCGCGTCCGGTGTTAATCAGCACGTTGCCACCTGCTAACGCCCCCCTGATCAATCAGGACCAGCAGCACACTGGTTCCAGTAAACACAGCTCAAACACAAAGCTCAGACATAGCAGCCGCACACACGGGGAACTGAAGGTCAGAGAGCAGCAGGGCGGTGAAGTTATTTTGGAAAGTTCAGCCTGTTTCTGTGACGTGACGTCAGACTGGATGGACACCGCCTCCGTGACTGCAGCTCTGCGACCCAAAATAAGGCCAAAGTTAAAATCAAGATAATAAAATGTCAGTAAGATAGTGATAAAATAGAAGCTCAGATAAAGTCAGGATATGCTTTATGATATATGTATGTTTTTAGGAGAGACTTAAACGAGGCCAGTGACTCAGACAGCTTCATATCCAGGTCATTAATATCTTTATCGCATAATAAAATATCGTGATATTATTTCAGAGCCACATTGCCCGTTTGTCCATGAGAAAGTGTGTGAACTCTGGTAATAATTGAAGCAATAAGGGCTGTGATGTCATTATTTAATTTTTTTTGTGAAAGTAAAATCACAGGACATGTGTTCAGATGTCTTTTTTGTTTGAGCAACAGTCCAAAACTTAAATAAATTCACTTTACTGTCAAATAAAGCAGCAAATCATCACATATGAGAAGCTCAAAGCAAAGACTTTTTTAATGTGAAGTCGACAAAACAGTATTTTCATCATGATAAAGACAGAAAAGTTTTATTAATAATAAGATAATAAGATTTTAAAAGAGCTGCAGCAGTATAAAGTGTAAAAACAAAGAGTTTCAGACCTGAATCAGGACGTCAGAGTTTTTAGCTTTCTGTTAAAAATATTTAACGAGCAGCTCCTCTGATATCTATAGGCACTGTGCTCCATAACTTTGGAGTGTCACTGACAAACGCTGCGTCCCTGAGGCAAATAGTTACCAAGGGAGTGAGCGATGTAGCTCAGGCCCTGCCCATGTAGGAGCTTAAGTCAACTGTAAATGTTACGTGCAGGTATCAATGTGTGTGTGTGTGTGTCAGTGTATGTACGTGCAGGTGTGCAGAGATAAGTTACCTGGAGTTACTGAAGTGTGTGAGCTATTAGAACATATTAGTTATTAGCTTCTTCCAGTAGTCAGCCCACATCTCCTTAACTGTTTATTTATTTATTAATTAATTAGTTTTTTCTTCATTGTTATTGGTTGTTTAAATCTTTTATATTTTTCTTAATTTATTTTCCATTAAACTCTGACTGAAAATTTATCGTGTAATGAACTGTAAACTGAAAATAAATTCAGCTGTGTGTATGAAAATGGGGTTAAAAGGTAAAGTTTAACAAAAGAAAAAGAAATAGTCAATATTTTGGTGGCAGTTAAAAAAGTCTGTGGCTCAGTGGGAGACTGAAATGTGGTCTAAAATTTTGGGGCAAACCTGTTTATTAAATAAATAATTATCATCATCATCATTATTATTATTATTATTATTATTATTATTATTATTATCATCATTATAATTATTATTCCCAACACCATCATCCTATATGTTCCATCCGCTCAGCTGTGTCTTCCTGGCGCGTGGTCAACTTCACGTTAACTGTCACGTGGCGCGAGGGCTACATGCAGTTGCCCGAGTCGTCAATGGCGGCGGGCACGCCTAGTGCGCGGGCACGCAGCAGAGCGGAGTCACTTCACCTTGTTTCAACTCAATGAAGAGTTTCACAACAAAAAGCAGCCACATGTTGAACTTGTTGTACATAATGTTCTTTATTAACATTCTTCACCTGCACACTTCATATAAATGTGTTTAGATTCAGTGAACAGATCATATTTAATATTTTTATTACAGCCTCTGATTTCTGTTTCCTCAGACACACCAGGTGCGAGCTGAGGACACATAAACATGGAGTCATGTTACTGAGTAGGTTCTAATGTATCTGAGTTCGTATGAACCTGAACATGGGGTCCTCCTTCCTCCTCCTCCTCCTCCTCCTCCCTCTCATGGTAAACATCACATCCAGCACGTCTCACTTGTCTCCCTCACAGGACTTTCCAACAACCAGCCACAATACGACCGGAAGTCTGAATGCGTGCCTTCAAAATAAAGGCTTGACTCGCCTTTGAGTCGGATTGTTGCCTCGTGAGATCTGTGGTTTAATTAATGAAGAGTAGATGTCTATAAAGAGCCAAATAATTATTTTTATCACCAACTATTACTTAAAGAAATTATTTAGTTTATTAAATATTATAAAATAGTTAGAAATGTCAGTTATAATTTGTAGAATCTAAATCTAATGAACTCCAGAGAGGTAAATAAAAACACAAGTACTGCAGCAGTCCAGATATATGAATATAGAGGAGGAGAATTCCCAAAGAAAACATTAATAAATATTTATTAAAGTGTACATGATAGATATTTAAAGATAAATAAAGAGCCGTACATTTTGTGCAGTTATGCGGAAAATTCTGACCAATAATGAAATCTTCAAATTGCATGTTTGTCCCTGTGGATGGTCCAAAACTCAAAGATATTCAGTTTAATGTGACATATATTTTGGTATTTTTGCATCAATAATTAATTAATTCTCTGCCAATCAGTATATCAGTTATTTAGTTGCAGCACTAAATAAGCAACTTCTTAAAAATGGACAATGACAGTCGAGACTATGGGCTCTGATTTGGCATGAAAAATAAAACCACCATGGTACTGTTGTTCCTGCAGGGCTATGATTTATTTATGTATGTATTCATTCCTTCATTTCATTAAAACTTTGCACCCCTGAAAATAGAGTTTTCATACCGTTACACATTTAACTTCCACCAACTACTAACACCATAATACATGGTAGTTTATTCATATGTTGTTTTATTTAACCAGGGAGTCCCATTGAGATTGAAAAAATCGTTCACAACAGAAACCTGTCCGAGGTAGCAGCCAATATAAACACATTAATCCATAATAAAACGACGACTATTCAAACACAGTGGCCTCTCAAGAGAAACAAGCACACGTCTCTGTCACCACGTTCTGTATTATGCCCTTAAATTCATTAATGTATAAAAGTGTTTCTAATTTTAGATGTTTTTGGAGATTGTTCCACGTCCATGGTGCAGAGTAGGAGAATACAGGGTTCATTAAAAAGCAACCACTCAGAGGATCATAGCTGGAACTAAAAATATGAATATAACAGTGCTGTTTGCATTTTGTAATAAAACATAGAGATGCATGGTACACTGAGTCAAGGCTACGTAAAATGGAGGAGGCTGCATACATATACAAGATGTCAGACAGAAAAGTAGCTTCCACAAGTTTTTTTCTTAGCACTGAAAGTAAAACAAGACTTCACTTTAAGCTCATCAACTGGAGCAGCAATATGTTCATTAAATGTTATATTGCAAGTTATTTTTCAACTGCAGTTTTTGTCGCCAAAGGAAACTTTGTCAAAATTTAAGTTTTCAGTCTGTTTCTCACTGCAGACATTTTTATTGCAGCTAAATGTGTCTAGAGGACTGAAGAGGTGATAAATTATGTTATTCTAGTAGGCTGCCTAAAGTTACATTTTTATTTGCAATATTAATAATTCATGAAATAAAAAAAAAAAGATACTCGGCGTTCGTGTATTGATCATATGCTGTGTCGACCCCGCCCAACCCTTGTGTTGGAAACAAAATGCCAAGTACGATCGCATGAGGCATTTATTTTGAAATCGCTAACCGGAAGTAGTGTGTTTGCGCACGTGCAGGCTCGACGATGCTGCGGCTTTAATAAGAGCCCGATGGTGCAAGTGAAGAGTTGAGAGCTGCAGCAGTGTGAAGGCTCAGAGCTCCTCTTGTCACTGTTCCGTATCATATATATGTATCAGCTGTCAGTCAAACACCTCGGTGACAAACTGTCTCTGAGAGTGTAACACACTTTATCCGTGCACGTGACACATTAACCACGGTTATTGTGCTCTGTCAGAACTTTGTCTGTCCGGTCATCAGTCTGAAGTCGGTCCAACATCTCCGCCGCCGTTAAGATGCCTTTCATCGAGCACGTCTCGGACGCGGACCTGGAGTGTTTGGCGCTGGAGCGGATCGTCCCGGCGCTGCTGGCGCAAGGCTTCTGCTACGTGGACGGTGTCCTCGGGGAGCTGGCCGGCGGCGTCGTGCTGGAGCAGGTGAAGGACATGCACCGCTCCGGAGCGCTGCAGGACGGCAAGCTGGCCGGCTCCGCCCGGGGCGTCCACCAGAGGAGAATCCGCGGGGATAAGATCGCCTGGGTGAGCGGGGCCGAGCGCGGCTGCGAGGCGATCAACTTCCTGCTCAACCTCATCGATAAACTCATCTCCGTGTGCGCGAGCCGGCTCGGGTGCAAGAAGATCCGGGAGAGGTCCAAGGTAAGAGACCGAGGCCTGGTTCAAGTTCAGGGCTGGAAGACAGGAAACCAAAATATACATCTGTTTATTAAAAGAGCAGCAATGTTATAAAGTAGCGTCATGGCGCATAAAGTTGATTAAACATATTTTACGCACTGAATTTTTTATTAATCTGTCAACTAAAAGAAGGATAAGACAGTGTAATGATTGTTTGTTCATACAGCCGTGAACACATTACATGGACTGAGAGTAAAAATATAAATTAATAAATCAAATTAAGCCTCAAATATAAATAAATATAAATGCACAATGCAGATTAGTGCAACTTTGTGGTCTGCTGCACGAATATGAATTATTTTGTCCCACTGTGATGGATCCACCCAGCAACATGTGGTTCACTACTTTAATTTATATTTGTTTTTTATAAATAATTAAAAACAGAAAAATGCACATTTTTATTGTAAATGTACCTCATGTGCTAGAGTTGCAACAGGTAATCATTTAAATCAGTTAATCAAATGGCAAACATTTCATTTGCAAGTATTTTGATAATTAAATAATCATTTTAGTCATATTTAAATTAAAAAAAATCCAAATATTTTGAGTTTTTCTGCGTCTCAAAAGTGAGAATTTGATGTTTTTCTTTGTCAAACATGATGATGAACTGAACTGTTGGTGGGTTAAAACAGTTGAAGACTTTGTCACTTGGTCATGTTTCACTATTTCCTGACATTTTATTGCCAAAACAATCAGAGTAAATAAAGTCGCAGCTCATCACGTCTCCACAGAGTGATCCCACTGGACTTGATGTTCTTACAAACCCATGTCACTTATGTACATGGCCTTTAAAATGTAAAGGTGGTTTCTACGTGCAATAAGGGGTTAATATACCTTTAGTGTGGGTTTGACTTATGAGTCAGCGTCAGGATTTCTCCCGCTGATGTCACCACCACGCCACCAGACGTCTGCATTGTACGTGATGGAGTCATGTTCTGCTTTGATTAAATTCCCCCCTGTGTTTGCACGCTGTCATTTAATCTGTGATTTAGAGCGACGGTGGGATGGTTGACCTCAGCAGAGCGCTGACGTGCAGTCGCTGTTTATATGTGTTCACTAATTCACTGTGACAGCGAGCTGTGATCAGCTGGTTTGCAGGGCGGGCGGGACGCAGATTTCTATAAAGGTCCAGGAGGAAATATTGGCAGACAGTGAACATGATATAACAAGTGAGTTTCTTTAGTGTGTAATCACCTGAAAATGAGATTTGTCATGTTTTTGTTGCCTTAGAGTGAGTTGTTTACATCTCCATAATGAGCAGGTCCTCCTGTACGGAGTCCACCATGATCACTGATATGTTTCTACAGTGGCCCAGAAAGGACAACCCAAACACTGACTCCAGTTAGAGGCCCTGTCACTGATTCTTTTATAACCTTTAAGTGCTTAATTGCATTCTGCTTTCACTGGTTTAAATCACCAGGTTTGTTTTGATGATGAGGAGGAGGCCTCTGCAGATAATTCACCTGGATTAGAACTAAGGCGAGCTCACGTTAAGATATCAGAGAAAACAGGTGAGCACATTCATGGGCGCAGGGCGATCGGCCAGTCAGTGACATGCCACACAGCATCGGATAAACGCGGATTTGTAACGTGAAACTACTTTAGTCAGTGTTTTCTGTGGTGTAAATCGGCTGGTCTGGTCATGTTGGAGAGGAAGAGATCTCTGAGTATCATCTGGCTCCTGGTGAAAACCTCCTGACTGGAGGAATTCTGAGGAAGATCAGTTTCAGCTGGATGCAATCTGCACTCCTCACCTCACCTAATCCCCCTGAAGTCACACACATTGTTCCTTTTACACTGCTTGTTGTCAACGTTGGATTTCCCTCCATTTTAGGAGCTCTGGTTAAGTTTTACCACCACTGTGTGAAGTTAGAGGTTGTCTTTGGCTTCACCAGCGTCGACGAACTCTGTTTAGGCCGTGCAGTAATACTGAGGTCACATTCTGGGCTGCAGGTGATATCAGATACAGGAGATGCTTCTCATTTGAGGGTGTGGTGGTAATTTGGATTAGACAAAACACATGAGTCAGAAACTCGTCTCTCTGTGAGTTTATTTCAGGATCTGCAGACGGACTCACAACAAACTGTCAGGAATGAGCCGAGTGCAGAGAGTGGAAGAATGCAAGGTTACCTCACAGTGTTTCTGCTTCGTGGCCTCAAAGTTTCCATTAGATAAGTGTTGAAAGTTGCACAGATTTTATATGATTTACCTTTAAATTATGTGAATAATATCCATTACAATGGCTCCACAGTTTGTTCAGTTTGGACTGTTGTGTTGCTCGACTGAAACACCCCAAAATCAGGTCAGTTTTCTGGCTGAATTCGGGTCAGTCTGGGTCACAGCGCCACGCCAACCGGAGCTGTTTTGTCTCATACATGTCAAAATGGCCGCGGGGTCATCGGAGAGTCCCTTCGTGTTTGTTCCCTTTTTAGTGTCTAGGCTCTTTTGGCAGCCGTCCAGCGACCCCTCTGGGCCCCGAGCCAAGGCTCCAGGAACCAGAGCACGCTCCGGGGAGGACAGGAAATGTAGTGGACCAGTTCACATCCACTGGGTGTCCTCTGCTGCTGCGTGCTGATTAATCACACAGGCAGGCGTGTTGATGGCGTGTAGACTCGGGCTGAATGCCGGGAATTTAGGTCTGAGTACTTACCAGGAATACGTATTAAAAATGTGCTCCTTTTTTCTGGGAAACAGATGTGAGATTTTTAGAATACGAAAACAGCCACGCTACAAATGATGATCTCATAGAACATGATGCATCGCTGTAAACAAACACTGACAGTATGGAACAGTTTACTGTACTTTAAGTACATTATGCTGATGTCTACTTTTATTTAAGTGAAGTTAACTTGTAATGGAGTATTGTCTCAGTGTGGGTTTAGTACTGTGACTACAGTAAAGGATCTGAATACATCTTCCACAGCTGCAGATGTAGCAGTGGACATTCTCACGTACGCCCTCGTCCACTTACTCAATTATTCACTCCCTCACTCCACATACACTCGCATACACACACAGATTTACATCTCACACACACACACACACACACACACACACACGTTTCCAGTGTTTCCGCCCTGTCTTCACGTGCAGCAGCGTACAGTGCGCCCGTATCGTAAGTGTTTGTGCATGCATGTTATCAGATTTAACTTCTTAAGAAAACAGGTCAACCCCGTTACAATGGGACTACACACACACACACACACACACACACACACACACACACACACACACACACACAGATGGTGCAGGAGAATAAACAACAAAGATAAGCAGGATAAGAAGTTTTTTCTTCGTACAGTAAAAACTTGAAGTGAATATAAAGTTTAATCCCCAGCAGCAGAACAGGTCGGCCATGTTGCCTTCAGCCTGCGTTCATTTTGGCAGCTGTTTAGCTATTTTAGATTCATTTTTTTTCTTTGCACGCTGAGTCTATTTTTTCAGATTTGTTTTTTTAATCCATCATGTGAAAAAAAATCCTTACACACAGAAACCTTGCACACTGATGCCGATGTGTTTTATTGTTCTACTCGGAGCATAAGTCCGCAGTACGTGACAAAATAAAAAGACACATTTCCTCCTTTGCCTCTCTCCTCTGGAGTTACCCGTCTGACTGTCATCACTTCCTCCCTGTCTGTTATTTGGCACCACAGCTGCATGAAGGGGTGTGGCTGTCCTCCACATTCTGTGTGCGGTCCACATCTTCCTCCTCTTCATCATCATCCACCTGAATATCACTGTCTGACCTGTTGAACGTAGCTGTCAACAAACGTTGAGGACTCAGTTTTCTGACTTATTTTTCAATGTGCAACAGTTTCAGACAAAAAAAGGACTCCGTGTGCAGAGGCCTTGGTTATGGTTGCTTAGCAACCAGTACCGTATCACAGCCTACCTAATGTAATCCTGAGTGCAGAGCTGATTGTCTTCCAGGTATTTTTTTTAAGTGTTTAGGCTTAAAACATTGTCCATGAGACAGATGTAAAGCCTTGTGCTAAAATGATCAACCTATTTGTCCCAGACTGATATTAACGGATGAAGGGAAAGATATCTGTTGGGTTTGATTGGTTCTTGGTTCCCCATCACATGACATGTGGTGCAAGCTGCTGCTTTCCAAAAGTTGAACCTTTGCGATGAAGCCATCGCAGCCTAAAAAGTAGGTGTTCGAGAATGCGTGTGCGTTGCAGCAGTGTCACAAGTTTGTGCACGTCTGCAGTGTGTCTACAACAAACAATGGATCTGAGGACGCAAGAATATGCAGCTCTTCAGGGATGATTTACTGATCATCATTTGAAAAGCTCAACATCTCTGTATTTATGCTCTCAACAAATAACTAATGTGAGCCAACTGGGATTTGTCCCCAGGTTCATTGTAAACTCTGACTTATCCGTGTGACTGTTAAGAAGCAGAAACATAACTTGTTTCTTCATGTGCAACATGTTAGTCTGGAGGTTTAAACTGGTGTCCTCTCACAGAGTTGGTGATTCAAACTAAACTTTCATCTCTGTCAGAGAAAACTGATCTGATTTCAGACTGTTTACTTACAGCACAGCTACACTCACAGATAACTGAGCCTCCTACCTGCCTGTCAAACACCATCAACCCACAAACCTTCCTGAGACAGTCCGGACTGAGTGGAGTCCTGCGGGGATCAACAGATGTAAAGACCTGGCTGTGCTGCTACTGAGCTATAAGTCGTGTTCTGTCACTCAATCAGTCAGACTTTATTTGTAGAACAAAAACACAAAGTGATTCATTCAGTAAAACAATCCCTTCCCTGCAGATGCAGCAGTGAACATTCTCACGTACACACTCAGCCTTTTATTCGGTTATTCACTCCCTCACTCCTCAGCACGTACTTAAACACACACACGGATCAAAAGCAGTGACTGATCCCTCAGGCGTTTGAGCATGCCTGTCACGCATCATGTCATGACTTTGTAATTAAATAAAGAGATAAAATTAGAGGAAGGACCTGAGGATATTAGATGGAAGGGAATGTGTTTATTAGTAGAGACCCAGCTAAAATCACTTTATCTTTTTTGTATTTTTTTTTTTTTTTTTAATGAAAATGAAACTTGACTAATATTACAATTGCAATACTGGTCGCAATATGATTTTTTTTTTTCATATCGTGCAGCCCTGTTTTATGATTCAGATTTAGAAAATCACACCAGGGGCAGTTTGCCTTGTACACACACTATAAGATAACATACAGTCACATGTGCCAAGGAGTTCAATGAAATAAAGGAATTCTCTAAACAGTAAAAGTTAATGACATATAGAAGAGACAAAAAACAATAAAAACAAATTTATATAGAATTTAAAAGACGAATTGCAGAGGGAATAAAAGATTTTTTACAAGTGTAACGACGCCCTGATGGCAACAGAGAAAATTCCTGAGAGAAAATATAAAATAGGGAAATAAAGTTGAATTTAATTAGTTAGTTTCAACCCAAACTGTAACCATGAAACTGACAGACAACAGGGGGAGGTCGTCCTCACCGCCACTACAAACTAGAGGAACGATTGCATCAAAAAATCTCTAACTATCGGAACTTTGGGCTCAAATGCACGAATGTTGGATGAATGATATCTGATTCTTTTAACACTCCAGTGTTTGTATTATTATTGGCGCCTATACCCGTGTAGTTTTGGCTCCAGTCCAGTCAGTTTGGGAATCACTGTTAAGATTTATGCCGTTGAAATCGATCCAGACTGCAGCCTCACGCTCCACACGTAGCTCTGTCATTAAAGACTTAAGCAGACTGGAAACCAGCCAAACAACTGCACAGACCTCAGAGCACTCCATCCCTCCCTTCGTCCCTCCCTCCTCCTCCTTTCTATGAGAAAGATAAGATAAAGTTGAGGCGCAAGGCTCGGTGAGGCGTTTTGTTTTGAGTCATTTTTTTTTCCTCCACAGTGTATCATTTCCTCTCTGCCCAGCCCTCCTGTGTTTCTCCACATAGTTTCACTTCATAGCAGTTACGTGGTGGTGATGGTGATGATGATGTTTGTGTGTGTGTGTGTGTGTGTGTGTGTGTGTATACGTGCGCTAGTGGCGGCGTGTAAACAAACTTGCGTGATTTCCTCCTTCCCCCAACAGAGTGAGTGCAGCTCGCCTGTGATTTTTGGAGCAGGTCAGCCACTCTTTATCAGTGCTGGGGGTTTGTCGTCAGCGGCAGCAGAGGAAGGCTGAAGCTACGTGCAGCTCTGGAGTCCCTTGCGTGCACACTGAGAAAGGCTCGACCCCCCCCTCCCCCACCCAACTGCTAACTTCCCCCCTTAACATGTAGAGCGATAGAGGGAGGCATGGACTCAGTGTGGTTGCATGTGAAGACAGACATCAGGTGGTACACGGTGACGTCAGTTCGGTTGCCAAAGATGTTGTTGATGTTGCGTTCAGGGACCCATGTATTTGATGAGGGTTAATCTACGCAATGACCTTCTGGTATAAAGCGTGTTTGTGATTGTAAAGAAAAGGTTGGGAGCGGAATGTGAGATTTTCCATAGCGTGTGAAGCTTTTCGTCTTTCACAGTTTCACAATAAGAGCGCTGAAAAGAAAGGATGTGTCGGTGATGACGCAGCTACAGCAGACACAGCTGACATCATTTAGTAGTAAATGGGTTTTGCCTTTTCAGTGAGCGACCATGAACACTCAGAAAAACATGTTTGTTTGCACATTAGTTAGGTTCATACACAACTGCTGAAAAGTTCGTAATCAGCTGTTATTTTGATGAGACTTGGCCATTTCTTGTTTTATTTTTATTTATATATATTTTTAAGATTTTTTTTTTTTTTTTAAAGATTTTAAGATTTCCTAAATTTAATGGGACTTAACAGAGGGGGCCAAAGGGCCAAGATGAGGGGAAATACTGCTGGTCAAGTGCTGTGGTCCAAATGAAATAAATTTAGTTTGGTTTAACTTTTAGCTATCCAGGATTTGATGTCGTGAAGACAGTTGTTGACTTCAGTTAGTTTGTTGATGTTGTTTGGCTCTAAGGGGAGGTAGATCTGTGTATTGTTCACATAACAGTGAAAATATATGTTATATTTCTGAATAATTTAGCCCAGCTGAAGTAAAAAAATGGAGAAGAGAACTGGACCGAGTATTGAACCTTGGGGTACACCACAGGAGATGGGAGCCGAGGAAGAAAGAGGGTTACTGATAAAGACAGAAGGATCTGTTGGATAAATATGGAGAGAACCAGTTTAAATCAAAACCAGAGACCCAAACAGTCCTTTTAATCTGAGAATGAGAATAGAGTAAATGTGGAATTATACTTTTAAAATCTGTTTAAAATAGACATTATTGAAAGGAAGAAGAAAAACATCAACAGCTGCTGATTCCAAACTTTTATGTTTGTACCTGACTAATGTGCAAAGTTCTACAGTGTTAAGACTGTGAAGAAAACCCTGTGTTTTAACCAGCTGAAGCCGTCTCACTGAGATGACCTGTAGTAACCTCTCAGGGGTCGTGTGCGTTAGCGACAGAGAATCAGCTGTTTGTTTTTCCTGAAGGAAATCCTCAGTTTGGGCTTCTTGTTGACTCTGACACAGTCTCATGTCTGATGACCGTCTCCTGCTCTCAGCCAATCAGCTTCCACTTCCTGCATCGCTGCAGTGAGTGGGGCAGGTCTTTTTAGGATGATGGGAGCACTGGAGTTGACTTTTTCTTTTGTCTTAAGTATGTTTTACTTTTACTGGAATATAGTTTTACACCCTTTGAGTTTCTTCTATTTGATTGAATATCTGTATCGTAAAGACTGTAAACTTTAAACAGGCCAAAGCTGTCATGAGTAAAAATATTGACCCGTTGTCTTGTAGTATTTGTAGGCATAGAGAATATTAGGAGTATGCATGAATTGTCTGTTACAGTTTATAGAAAGTTTCGCCATCAAATGTGAAAGTGAAGGCGGACCCCAGATTCAGTCTCGTTTTGGATCGAGCTTTGTCTGCTTCGCATTTCACCTCGCTTTTTTCGTCATTGCTGTGTTGCAAGCTTTGTAGCATCCTCCTCAGTACATGCTGCTACTACCTGGTCACTACCTTTTTATAAAGTCCCAACCTCACCTGTGTGCTGTTCCCAGAAACGAGTTCAGACTGTTTACTTACAGCGCAGTTACACTCACAGATAACTGAGCCTCCTACCTGCCTGTCAAACACCATCAACCCAGAAAACTTCCCGAAGTTGTCGTCGGTGGCCGCTTGCTCCGCTGCCGTTCAGCAGCTAACGAGTGGAGCTAGCTGCTAACAGCCATCGCTGCAACTAACAAACTCCACAAATCCATTCAGCAGCTCCACCATCCACGGTCACACACACACGTCTGATTATTTACTGCTGAATTACAGCTCTCAACTCGCACCAACGGCTGACGCTGCTCCGCTCTGACTGTTTCTTCTGGCTACTAAAACATCGTGGTGCAGACTATATACTGGAGTTTACCAGCCTGTCACTTATGTGGCATTTGAACGGAATTACAAGCACGGCCGTTCTTGGTTTTCAGTGTCCGATAGTCGATCACTAACATTTTTGTCACATCTAGTCAACCAAACTGAAACATAGATTTCATCTTAGTTTTTATCATCAAAATCTATTTGTTAGTTGTCGTCTCCTCACTAACATCAGAATCCTGATTGTCTTTAAGCCGTTACTCTGCTCAGTCATTAAGGCTTCGACTGCTCTTATCACTGCTGCAACCACCACCAAGTGTGACTGATCAAGTTTCCTCCCTGCACTGACCCGCCACACACACACAGAGGCATGCAACACATGGGTACACACGACTGCAGCAACTTGTCTACGTGCAGCTCAAGTCGTAGGCACACAACCACGACACACACCCGATGTATTCAGAAATATTGGCAAATAACCACCCCCCACACACACACACACACACACACACACAGAGGAAGTTTCTGTAATCACATCTGTCAGCTTTTGTTTTGAAATTGCATCACACCTTTTTCCCTCATGTTCTTCTTTTTCATTATCGATAAAAACACTGCGCTTTGTTCTTCAGAGCAAACAGTTTTTGTATTTTCTATCATAGTGAGGAGAATCACTCGAGCTTTGTATCGCTTGGATTGTTTAATAAAGCTGATACAAAACCTGAGTGTCCAAAATATACTTTCTTTTGTTTTACATAACTTACTTCGGGGGAATATAAACTCGTTTTTACAGATGATGTATTTTTTTCTTTCAACAAAAGAATTGACAGTTGTGAATTGTTTCATGTCCAAATACAAACAGCTGAACGAGAGCACCTAAATAAGACAAATAAATAAAGTAGGTTGTCAAAATGTTTATTTGAAATCAGAAATGATTCGAACAAAGAATAACTCAACTCAACTTTATTTATATAGCACCTTTCATACAAATATGCAGCCTAAAGTTCTTCACATGGCAAAACTGTAATGACACACACACAAAGTTTTGCAGGACTAAAAAAATTACATCAGTAAGACAATAAAATATTTTAAAAAACAAACCAAAAAGAAAGCCGATCCAAAATCCGCAGAATCAAAAAAGAGTAAATAAATAAAATAGAATAAAAATAAACAGGAGGGATAAAATAAGGTACAAACCAGTGGTTAAAACTTCAAGACTGTGACGTTACTCCACATTAAAAGGCCAGATTAAAAAGATGGGTCTTTAATTTACTCTAAAAATACAGAGAAGGAGCTCAGCATTTTAATATCCAGAGGCAGTGAATTCCACAGTTTAGGGGCATAAAAATAGAAACCGCTCGCAGCAGACACATGAGGAACATTTCAAAATAAAGCAAAGTGGAGAACCTCAGTGGCTGGAACATAAAATGATAGAAACTCCATGATGTGTGGAGGGGCGAGGTCATTTGAAGCTTTATAAACAAGTAAAAGAACATTTGTAAAGATCCACATCATCAGCGTAGTGACATTTTCCTTAAGTCAACACTCATTGTCTGTTGCATTATGATACCGAACATTTTCGGTTCCCTACAAGTTTTATGTTGTTTCAAAATCTCTTGCAAACGTGTCTGTTTGTGTTTATTGCCTTAACCTGCCCTTCCATGTGCAGGTTTCTACTCCTGTAGTGTCGCTCTGAAACACGCTGAACGTTCTCAAACACTGTGTGTGACACTGAGGTCTAATAAAGTGTGTGTTGTCTGTGTGTGTCTTTAGGCCATGGTGGCGTGTTACCCAGGAAACGGGGCAGGTTACGTCAAACACGTGGACAACCCAAACCACGACGGACGCTGCATCACCTGCATCTACTACCTCAACAAGAACTGGGACGCCAAGGTGCGTTCAGGAACCTCTGCTCATTTCTGAATTCACACTCTATCACTCTCAGCTTGAACTTTAATCTCTTTATGATTGTGATTTTATTGATTATCTTAAATTCTCTGATCTCTTGTGATCATGACTCAGATTATAGTACGTATCAGCAAAATGTAGTTAAAGCAGTTAAAGTTAATTTAGCTTGAGAAGGAGGAGAGTTTCTCTTCATCCTTCAGCTCATCTTCGTCTTCGTGGTGTCTGATCTTTGTGTTGTTGTCGTTGATCAGGAGCACGGCGGCATCCTCAGGATCTTTCCAGAGGGGAAACCTTATGTTGCCGACATCAAGCCGCTGTTTGACCGGCTGCTCCTGTTTTGGTCCGACCGCAGGAACCCACATGAGGTGCAGCCTTCGTACGCCACCAGGTAACCAATCAATCAATAATCCTGATAACTAAAGACAGAGGTGTTCAGTTCCTGTAGGGAGGAAGAAAAGTTATCTTCAAATCTCTATGAATTTACAGATAGAGAGAGATATTTTTGTTTGGCATCATTTTAAACATTGTTGGAACTTTTTTAGATCCCATTTGGGATGATTAATTGATGCATTAGTTTAAGTCAGAGGACTTGAATACTGAAGATAATGAATCCTGCACATCCTGTCTACCTGTGTCAGCTCCCACTTTACCACCCAAAACTTTCAAACATTTACCTCACCTCTCCGTCTAACAGATGATGATCAGATAAATGTAGGAGAGCAAATAGTACAATAATTTCCCCTCTTGAATGCAGTGGAGGAAAAATAGAAACTCTTCTACAAAAGCTGAAACTAAAGCACCAGAACCTCGAAAATACAATTAAAATAAATTGATGAACTACAGTTTCACTGTGCCCACAAAAACAGGAAGCTACTGTCTCTGCTACATTAACAGATAGGTCTTCTGGGAAGGAAATAACCTTTAACATCAAATGAAGTTCAGTAAATATTATTTTCTGTTAGTGTTGAAAGTGTGTTGACATCAGCAAACTCTGACACAGCACAACAGAGGTGTGTGCTTTTTATTATGAGTTAAAACAGATTAGATGCAGTTTAATTGAATTAATCAGGTGCATTTAAAGTGCTGAATCCTTTTATTTTCACTGAGGACAGAAACACCTCATCCACAGATCATTGGCTCCACCTGCTGGTGCAAAAGTGAAATAACACCCAAACCAGTAAACAACATCTTTGAGGCTAATATGTTTTACATGTATCTTCTCTATGAATATGTGAATGTAATATGTGAAGTAACTAATGTCATGACCTTTCATCTCTGATTGGCTGCCTCAGATGTATACAGAGGCAGCATTTTTGCACGCTGTGTTAGGAAACACAGGCAGTTTAACTCAGACTTTATTCTAAAAGTATATTTTAGTTGCTTCACAGACACTAGATCTACTTCAGTGAAACAAACTCTGACTTTAAGTGCAACAAGAAATTAAAAAGTGATTTTTCAAATGAAATCTACAAACCCAGAGATGTATTAAACATCACTATTGTCTCTGTTTCAGGTACGCCATCACAGTTTGGTATTTTGACTCTGAGGAGAGAGCCGAGGCTAAGAAACGCTTCAGAGACTCGACAGGTACAAACACACACACACACACACACACAAACACACACACACACACACACACATACAATGACATTTTTTTCATGGTTTTGACGACATGCTATACTATGACTTTTTTACAGGATTTTTGACGACATACTATACTATGAATTTTTTAATCGTTTTTTGACGACATGCTATACTATGACTTTTTGTTTTTGACGACATGCTATACTATGACTTTTTGTTTTTGACGACATGCTATACTATGACTTTTTTTCATCGTTTTTGACGACATGCTATACTATGACTTTTTTTCATCGTTTTTGACGACATACTATACTATGACTTTTTTTGTTTTTGACGACATGCTATACTATGACTTTTTTTGTTTTTGACGACATGCTATACTATGACGTTTTTTTCATCGTTTTGGATGACATGCTATACTATGACGTTTTTTTCATCGTTTTGGATGACATGCTATACTATGACTTTTTTTTGTTTTTGATGACATACTATACTATGACTTTTTTTGTTTTTGACAACATGCTATACTATGACTTTTTTTCATCGTTTTTGACGACATACTATACTATGACTTTTTTGTTTTTCACGACATACTATACTATGATTTTTTTTTTGTTTTTGACGACATACTATACCATGACTTTTTTTCATCATTTTTGACGACATACTATACTATGACTTTTTTCATCGTTTTTGACGACATACTATACTATGACGTTTTTTGTTTTTGACAACATACTATACTATGACTTTTTTTTGTTTTTGACGACATGCTATACTATGACTTTTTTTCATCGTTTTTGACGACATGCTATACTATGACTTTTTTTCATCATTTTTGACGACATGCTATACTATGACTTTTTTTCATCGTTTTTGACGACATGCTATACTATGACTTTTTTTCATCATTTTTGACGACATGCTATACTATGACTTTTTTTCATCGTTTTTGACGACATCCTATACTATGACTTTTTTTGTTTTTGACGACATCCTATACTATGACTTTTTCGATGTTTTTGACGACATGCTATACTATCACTTTTTTTGTTTTTGACGACATGCTATACTATGACTTTTTTGTTTTTGACGACATGCTATACTATGACTTTTTTGATGTTTTTGACGACATGCTATACTATGACTTTTTTTCATCGTTTTTGATGACATGCTATACTATGACTTTTTTTGTTTTTGACGACACACTATACTATGACTTTTTTTGTTTTTGACGACATACTATACTATGACTTTTTTTCATCGTTTTTGACAACGTGCTATACTATGACTTTTTTTGTTTTTGACGACATACTATACTATGACTTTTTTTCATCGTTTTTGACAACATGCTATACTATGACTTTTTTGTTTTTGACGACATACTATACTATGACTTTTTTTCATCGTTTTTGACAACATGCTATACTATGACTTTTTTTCATCGTTTTTGACGACATACTATACTATGACTTTTTGGATGTTTTTAACGACATGCTATACTATGACTTTTTTCGTCGTTTTTGACAACATGCTATACTGTGACTTTTTTTTAAACGTCAACATACTATACTATGTAAGAAACTTTTTATGATTTACTTTACTATGACTTGTTTTATTTACTTCATGTGACTTTAAAAAAACATTTAGGACCTTTTTAAAGATATACTAGACTTTATTTTTTACTTTTCATGTCACATTATACTATATTATGATTTTAATGTTCATAACAAAGTCACATATTTTATATATTTTTATTTCACACAGACATTCATATGTTATTGTTAGTGTCAAGCTTTCATACACTTCATATTTTAAATTAATATATATTCTAAATCCTTATTCGTACCTTTCTGTGTTTTAGCTCGGCAGCAGGAGAGCAGCTCTGGCTGATTGTGAGAAAACATCGCCACCTGGTGTTTGACACCCTGACCTGCTGGAGAGGACGGAAGGGTTCCTCCCAACTCTCACAGCTCCTGAAAAAGCTGAGGAAAAAAAGGACAAAAAAAAAAAAAAAACACAACAAAAAAGTTACATTCTGGAGGCGTCGAGGGGGTTTCTATCTCTTCAATGGATGAATCTACATTCCCTCGTCTTTCTGCAGGGCGTCCAGGCTGGACAGAGCCCCATGACTGATGAGTTCAAGTTGCCTGCAGCTGTACTGGACTTCCCCTGCTTTACATGATCTTTGTGCAATACTCTCTGCTGAGTCAGAGGAAAATTCTGCACTGCACCTTTAAGCTTCAGCTTGCTAAAACTAGAGGAGGCGAGATGACAAACAGTCTGAGGTTTACCAACAGAGAAACACTGGAGATATGATGCTTACAAACCTGTGTGATAGACATGTACTTCAACATGCGCTGTATAAATGTTTGGAATACGATGGGACCACACGGGAGTATTGTGTGAAGTCACGGAGGAGCTTTTGGGAATTGAATTATGTGAAATCTTACAGAGTAACAATATAAATCAAAGAGAAATTGTTTTGAGTGACATGAAAGGGGTAGAATTATCTTTTAAAGAAACAGTCCCACATTTAGGGGGTTTAAAAAAGACCAGTGTTTCTCTGATTTTGGGGAAAGCAGTGTAAAAGGTTTGCGTTGAAGATTAATAGCACTTTAAAGCTGCTGTTAAGCATTATGACTTCATGATCTGATCATTGTTGAGAAACACCACACTTTCTGTACTCTCCCTACACTCTGACTTTTTGTTCCTGATTTTTAAAATGGCTGCCAGTGTTCTGTGCGCACTCCGTCCTCCGCCGACGGAGAAGGACAAAGAGGAAGATAGATTCCACTGATGCAGCACATTTGACGGGCGGCGTGTGAAGCCGCTGTCACAGACTGTGTGAGAGTGGATGAATAATTGATGCTCTGTTCAAACGGCTCTTCAGAGACGTTACTGAGCCTGAGCCGCCGTCCTGAAAGAATAACGCTCGCTGCTAACTTTCAGCACCTTTTAAAAGTAATTTGTCTCTTTCACTGCAGCCTGACCAGGACTCCCTGAGATACTTAAAATACAACATGTAACTGTCCTGTGTTTTGTGTGCAAGAAATATTTTGTCTCCATCTAGATTTTCAGAAAGTTCTGTGAACTTTCACTTTATTTACAGATGTATTGAATACAACTTATATTTTAAGAATGTATTTTATTACCTGTTTTTGAATCTACAATAAACATGTAGATATCGGTCTAATGTCTCTGGCTTTGTTTTTTTTTATCACATTACACAATTTTCAGCAAGTATAACTTTTAAAAAGTCATATAATAGTAGTATAGTATGTCATCAAAAATCATGAAAACGTCATAGTATAGCATGCCGTCAAAAACCATGAAAAAAAGTCATAGTATGTCGTCAAAAACCATGAAAAGTCAAACTATAGTATGTTGTCAAAAATGATGAGAAAACATGATAGTATAGCATGTTGTCAAAAACGATGAAAAAGAGTCACAGTATAGTATGTCGTCAAAAAGGACAAAAAAAGTCATAGTATAGCATGTCGTCAAAAACCATTAAAAAACGTCATAGTATAGCATGTCGTCAAAAACCATGGAAAAAAAGTCATAGTATAATATGTCATCAAAAACAATGAAAAAACGTCATAGTATAGCATGTCGTCAAAAACAATGAAAAAAGTTCAGTATAGCATGTCGTCAAAAACAAAAAACCTCATAGTATAGCATGTCGTCAGAAACAATGAAAAAACGCCACAGTATAGCATGTCGTCAAATACGATGAAAAAACTTCATATTATAGTATGTTGTCAAAAGCCATAAAAAAAACGTCACAGTATAGCATGTCGTCAAAAACAGTGAAAAAAGTTGTTATAGCATATCGTCAAAAACAATGAAAAAAATTCATATTGTAGCATGTCGTGAAAAAACCGGAAAAAAGGTCACGGTATAGCATGTCGTCAAAAACCATGAAAAAAAGTCATAGTATAGTATGTCATCAAAAAGGAAGAAAAAAAGTCATAGTATAGCATGTCGTCAAAAAGGAAGAAAAAAGTCATAGTATAGTCTGCCATCAAAAAGGAAGAAAAAAACATCATAGTATAGCATGTTGTCAAAAACCATGGAAAAAACGTCATAGTATAGTATGTTGTCAAAAACCATGAAAAAAGTCATAGTATAGCATGTTGTCAAAAACCATGAAAAAAAAGTCATAGTATAGCATGTCGTCAAAAACCATGAAAAAAGTCATAGTATAGCATGTCGTCAAAAACCATGAAAAAAAGTCATAGTATAGCATGTTGTCAAAAACCATGAAAAAGAGTCACAGTATAGTATGTCGTCAAAAAGGACAAAAAAAGTCATAGTATAGCATGTCGTCAAAAACCATTAAAAAACGTCATAGTATAGCATGTCGTCAAAAACCATGAAAAAAAGTCATAGTATAGTATGTCATCAAAAACAATGAAAAAACGTCATAGTATAGCATGTCGTCAAAAACAATGAAAAAAGTTCAGTATAGCATGTCGTCAAAAACAAAAAACCTCATAGTATAGCATGTCGTCAGAAACAATGAAAAAACGTCACAGTATAGCATGTCATCAAAAACGATGAAAAAACTTCATATTATAGTATGTTGTCAAAAGCCATAAAAAAAACGTCACAGTATAGCATGTCGTCAAAAACAGTGAAAAAAGTTGTTATAGCATATCGTCAAAAACAATGAAAAAAATTCATATTGTAGCATGTCGTGAAAAAACCGGAAAAAAGGTCACGGTATAGCATGTCGTCAAAAACCATGAAAAAAAGTCATAGTATAGTATGTCATCAAAAAGGAAGAAAAAAAGTCATAGTATAGCATGTCGTCAAAAAGGAAGAAAAAAGTCATAGTATAGTCTGCCATCAAAAAGGAAGAAAAAAACGTCATAGTATAGCATGTTGTCAAAAACCATGGAAAAAACGTCATAGTATAGCATGTTGTCAAAAACAATGAAAAAAAAGTCATAGTATAGCATGTCGTCAAAAACCATGAAAAAAGTCATAGTATAGCATGTCGTCAAAAACCATGAAAAAAAGTCAGAGTATAGCATGTCGTCAAAAAGGAAGAAAAAAACGTCATAGTATAGCATGTCGTCAAAAACCATGAAAAAATGTCATAGTATAGTATGTCGTCAAAAACCATGAAAAAAAGTCATAGTATAGCATGTCATCAAAAAGGAAGAAAAAAAGTCATAGCTTGTCGTCAAAAACCATGAAAAAAAAGTCATAGTATAGTATGTCGTCAAAAACCATGAAAAAAAGTCATAGTATAGCATGTTGTCAAAAAGGAAGAAAAAAACGTCATAGTATAGCATGTCGTCAAAAACCATGAAAAAAAGTCATAGTATAGCATGTCGTCAAAAACCATGAAAAAAAGTCATAGTATAGCATGTCGTCAAAAAGGAAGAAAAAAGTCATAGTATAGTCTGCCATCAAAAAGGAAGAAAAAAACGTCATAGTATAGCATGTTGTCAAAAACCATGGAAAAAACGTCATTGTATAGCATGTTGTCAAAAACCATGAAAAAAAAGTCATAGTATAGCATGTCGTCAAAAACCATGAAAAAAAGTCACAGTATATCATGTTGTCAAAAAGGAAGAAAAAAAGTCATAGTATAGCTTGTCGTCAAAAACCATGAAAAGAAAGTCATAGTATAGTATGTCGTCAAAAACCATGAAAAAAAGTCATAGTATAGCATGTCGTCAAAAAGGAAGAAAAAAACGTCATAGTATAGCATGTCGTCAAAAACCATGAAAAAAAGTCATAGTATAGCATGTTGTCAAAAAGGAAGAAAAAAAGTCATAGTATAGTATGTCGTCAAAAACCATGAAAAAAAGTCATAGTATAGCATGTCGTCAAAAAGGAAGAAAAAAAGTCATAGTATAGCATGTCGTCAAAAACCATGAAAAAAAGTCATAGTATAGCATGTTGTCAAAAACCATGAAAAAAAGTCATAGTATAGCATGTCGTCAAAAAGGAAGAAAAAAACGTCATAGTATAGCATGTCGTCAAAAACCATGAAAAAATGTCATAGTATAGTATGTCGTCAAAAACCATGAAAAAAAGTCATAGTATAGCATGTCATCAAAAAGGAAGAAAAAAAGTCATAGCTTGTCGTCAAAAACCATGAAAAAAAAGTCATAGTATAGTATGTCGTCAAAAACCATGAAAAAAAGTCATAGTATAGCATGTTGTCAAAAAGGAAGAAAAAAACGTCATAGTATAGCATGTCGTCAAAAACCATGAAAAAAAGTCATAGTATAGCATGTCGTCAAAAACCATGAAAAAAAGTCATAGTATAGCATGTCGTCAAAAAGGAAGAAAAAAGTCATAGTATAGTCTGCCATCAAAAAGGAAGAAAAAAACGTCATAGTATAGCATGTTGTCAAAAACCATGGAAAAAACGTCATTGTATAGCATGTTGTCAAAAACCATGAAAAAAAAGTCATAGTATAGCATGTCGTCAAAAACCATGAAAAAAAGTCACAGTATATCATGTTGTCAAAAAGGAAGAAAAAAAGTCATAGTATAGCTTGTCGTCAAAAACCATGAAAAGAAAGTCATAGTATAGTATGTCGTCAAAAACCATGAAAAAAAGTCATAGTATAGCATGTCGTCAAAAAGGAAGAAAAAAACGTCATAGTATAGCATGTCGTCAAAAACCATGAAAAAAAGTCATAGTATAGCATGTTGTCAAAAAGGAAGAAAAAAAGTCATAGTATAGTATGTCGTCAAAAACCATGAAAAAAAGTCATAGTATAGCATGTCGTCAAAAAGGAAGAAAAAAAGTCATAGTATAGCATGTCGTCAAAAACCATGAAAAAAAGTCATAGTATAGCATGTTGTCAAAAACCATGAAAAAAAGTCATAGTATAGCATGTCGTCAAAAAGGAAGAAAAAAAGTCATAGTATAGCATGTCGTCAAAAACCATGAAAAAAAGTCATAGTATAGCATGTCGTCAAAAACCATGAAAAAAAAGTCATAGTATAGTATGTCGTCAAAAACCATGAAAAAAAAGTCATAGTATAGTATGTCATCAAAAAGGAAGAAAATCCGTAATAGTATAGCATGTCGTCAAAAACCATGAAAAAAAAGTCATAGTATAGCATGTCGTCAAAAACCATGAAACAAAAGTCATAGTATAGTATGTCGTCAAAAACCATGAAAAAAAGTCATAGTATAGCATGTCGTCAAAAACCATGAAAAAAAGTCATAGTATAGCATGTCGTCAAAAACCATGAAAAAACGTCATAGTATAGTATGTCGTCAAAAACCATGGAAAAAACGTCATACTATAGCATGTCGTCAAAAACCATGAAAAAACGTCATAGTATAGCATGTCGTCAAAAACCATGAAACAAAAGTCATAGTATAGTATGTCGTCAAAAACCATGAAAAAAAAGCCATAGTATAGCTTGTCGTCAAAAACCGTGAAAAAACATCATAGTATAGGATGTCGTCAAAAAGGAAGAAAATCCGTCATAGTATAGCATGTCGTCAAAAACCATGAAAAAAAAGTCATAGTATAGCATGTCGTCAAAAACCATGAAAAAAAAGTCATAGTATAGCATGTCGTCAAAAAGGAAGAAAAAAAGTCATAGTATATAGTATGTCGTCAAAAAGGAAGAAAAAACATCATAGTATAGCTTGTCGTCAAAAACCATGAAAAAAAAGTCATAGTATAGCATGTCGTCAAAAACCATGAAAAAAAGTCATAGTATAGCATGTCGTCAAAAAGGAAGAAAAAACGTCATAGTATAGCATGTCGTCAAAAACCATGAAAAAAAAGTCATAGTATAGTATGTCGTCAAAAAGGAAGAAAATCTGTAATAGTATAGCATGTCGTCAAAAACCATGAAAAAACGTCATAGTACAGCATGTCGTCAAAAAGGAAGAAAAAAAGTCATAGTATAGTATGTCATCAAAAAGGAAGAAAAAAAGTCATAGTATAGTATGTCGTCAAAAAGGAAGAAAATCCGTAATAGTGTAGCATGTCGTCAAAAACCATGAAAAAACGTCATAGTATAGCATGTCGTCAAAAACCATGAAAAAAAGTCATAGTATAGTATGTCATCAAAAAAGAAGAAAAACCGTAATAGTATAGCATGTCGTCAAAAACCATGAAAAAACGTCATAGTATAGCATGTCATCAAAAAGGAAGAAAAAACGTCATAGCATAGGATGTCGTCAAAAACCATGAAACAAAAGTCATAGTATAGTATGTCGTCAAAAAGGAAGAAAAAAGTCATAGTATAGTCTGCCATCAAAAAGGAAGAAAAAAACGTCATAGTATAGCATGTCGTCAAAAAGGAAGAAAAAAGTCATAGTATAGTCTGCCATCAAAAAGGAAGAAAAAAACGTCATAGTATAGCATGTCGTCAAAAACCATGAAAAAAAAGTCATAGTATAGTATGTCATCAAAAAGGAAGAAAATCCGTAATAGTATAGCATGTCGTCAAAAACCATGAAAAAAAAGTCATAGTATAGCATGTCGTCAAAAACCATGAAAAAAAAGTCATAGTATAGTATGTCATCAAAAAGGAAGAAAAAACGTCATAGTATAGCATGTCGTCAAAAACCATGAAAAAAAAGTCATAGTATAGCATGTCGTCAAAAACCATGAAAAAAAAGTCATAGTATAGTATGTCGTCAAAAAGGAAGAAAAAACGTCATAGTATAGCATGTCGTCAAAAACCATGAAAAAAAAGTCATAGTATAGCATGTCGTCAAAAACCATGAAAAAAAAGTCATAGTATAGCATGTCGTCAAAAAGGAAGAAAATCCGTAATAGTATAGCATGTCGTCAAAATGATGAAAAAACATCATCGTATAGCATGTCGTCAAAAACCATGAAAAAAAAGTCATAGTATAGCATGTCGTCAAAAACCATGAAAAAAAAGTCATAGTATAGTATGTCGTCAAAAAGGAAGAAAAAACGTCATAGTATAGCATGTCGTCAAAAACCATGAAAAAAAAAGTCATAGTATAGCATGTCGTCAAAAACCATGAAAAAAAAGTCATAGTATAGCATGTCGTCAAAAAGGAAGAAAATCCGTAATAGTATAGCATGTCGTCAAAAACCATGAAAAAAAAGTCATAGTATAGCATGTCGTCAAAAAGGAAGAAAATCCGTAATAGTATAGCATGTCGTCAAAAACCATGAAAAAAACGTCATAGTATAGCATGTCGTCAAAAACCATGAAAAAAAAGTCATAGTATAGCATGTCGTCAAAATGATGAAAAAACATCATCGTATAGTATGTCTTCAAACACGATTAAAAAAACGTCTTAGCATAGCCCGACCAAGACCCCCAGTTTTCAAGCAGACCAGGATTCGCTCGTTTGGTCTGCACCAGAGTTCGAATGAGCGTTCACACCACTCTAAACAAACTGAACTATCCATGGAAGCGGACCAGGGCTCATTTGTCATCACAGTTTATCGACATACTGTACCATGACATTTTCTTAAGGGAAAAAACCCCACAAATAAAAAGCTTATTTTGATACAGAACAGAAAACGTAAAAGGGTTTAACAAAGTATGAATGCAGGATTTACTCCATTGTACCGACTCTGTACTACATTATTATTAACAAACATATATTATTAACAGTATTACAGAATATTCAAAACATAAAATAACAAACATATATAAGGTCCTGATGCTCTGATAAACATGATACATTTTTCATTTTGCATGATATTTTAGATTTTGAGCCAAAAATTGGAGTAGAGGACTTTGTGTAATTGAGCCAAATGAATCATTAATTACTTTTAATACAATGGGTTCAGGAAACTCTGCATTAAATATATAAATGCTGTTGAGGTAAAAAAAAAAAAAGACCTTCATGATTTCAGTATGGCATGTTTTTCTGCTCCAGGACAAAAGCAATAAATTAGAGGCATTTAACTTCACGCATGTACAACATTATTCATACATTAAGAAACATATATGCATAAAACCTGTGGTCATAGAAACCAGACCCAGGTGAACATAAATAAGGTGTAAACTACTCACCTGTAGTTCCTGGTTGATCCTCTGGATGTCTCTGTCGCTCCACCTGCAGCTCCGTGTGACGCTGCTCAGGTGAGCACAGGGCAGACAGACAAATACAAAGTATAGACAATACACACTAATAAACAAGGCTTTCATTCCTAAGTTACTGCAGATGTTTCTATTTGTTTCTGGTCACACACACAAACAAACAGTTCATCCTTTCTTTCACACCCTGCCAGAGTCCAGTCAGTCACAGCCTAATGATGCACACCTGGTAGAACCTGCTATCGCTGAATGAACAGACGATCTGCACCACATGTCACATGTCACAAGGCACAACAACATGTAGGACTGAGCCCTTTAAACAAAAACACAGCAATGTCTAATCAACCTGTTAAAGGAGCAACATTTTGCTGCCCCAACAGCAAGATCACACCCATCTTCCCCTGACACCACAGAAGATCTATACAATCAGCAGAGTTTCAAGATTAGAGTCACCAGTTCAGTCTCTGACCAAATGTCTCCCCTTCTGTTCCTGAGATATGACGCTGAGTAACGGACAGAAAGGTGTTATTCATAAGTTACTTTATCCTGTTGGACATTTGAGTCAACTTTTGTCACATTAGTGTATGAATTCTTGAGTTATGACTGAAAACATATTTTGTGGGGTCACACCAATCTTTGACCTTTGACCACCAAATTCTAACTGGTTCATTGTTGAGTCCAGGTGGATGTTTGTGCCAAATTTGAAGAAATTTCCGAAGGGTGTTCTTGAGATATCGTGTTCACAAGAATGGCTTGTACGTACGGACGGACAACCAAAAAACATAATACCTCTGGCCACAGCTATCACTGGTGCGGAGGCATAAAAATACACACAACACACGCACACACACAAACCCCACAAAGTGACCTCAAAGAGACAGTTTTGTCATTATTAGCGTATGGATTCTTGAGTTATGTCCAAAAACCTATTTTGTGAGGTCACACCGACCTTTAACCTTTGACTACAAAATTCTAATCAGTTTATTCTTCAGTCCAAGATTGTGTTTGTGCCAAATTTGAAGAAATTTCCTCAAGGTGTTCTTGAGATTTTATGTTCACAAGAATAAGACAGATGCAAGGTCACAATGACCTTTGACCACTAAAATCTAAACAGTTCATCGTTCAGTCCAAGTGGATGTAGAAATTCCCTTAAACTGTTACTGTTATTATTGCATTCATGAGAATGAGATGAGTAAGGTCACATAAACTTGGCATTTGACCTATGACCATTAAAATCTAATCACTTCATCATTGAGTCCAAATGACTGTTTGTGCCAAATCTGAAGAAATTCCTTTGAGGCGTTCTTTAGATATCATGTTCACAAGGATGGGAGACGCATGTACGAACAAACGGACAAAACACAATACCTCTGGCCATGACTATTGGTGGCTTGTTGACAAACACTTCTTCAGATCATCAGCTGCTCTCCATAAGACCCGACACACCAAACTCAATTCAAAAATCTGGCACTTTAACACATCTTGTACAGGACTTTGTCTCACTGTTTCTTCAACACTGCTGAACTTTACAAATGTGATGAAAATACGCCTGTATGCTAGAAAAGACTGTGAGATGTGAGTAAAAGCTCCAATAAAACAGGAAGTGGATCTGTGAGTTCAGGTCTGGGTATGTTTTTTGTCTTTATTTATTTTAACTAAATAAATCTTAAATTCTGTGGAGACATAATGTCTAATCTGTGCGGTATAATCCTCCTGTTCTACACCTAAATAATGTTCCTCCATGGTTTCATTAAATCTAAAAGAAGACATCCTAAATGTTTTATTTCATGTAAACTAAACTCGTCTCTGTTCTGTGATCCCAGGTCACAGTATCTGACCTGAACACGCTGAGCAGAGGTGTTCATTAAAACTAATGAGTGACAGGATTAACATTCAGCCTGACGTTCGTTAGCGCCGCGATGTTCAGTTACTGCTGATGACTTCACACCTCTGATGGAACAAACCATTAAACATGAAGACATTCACAGTGAGAGCAGGAGGGAGGAGCTCCACCTCCTCCCTCAGCAGCCAGTGTAGGAAGGTCAAAGGTCACATGTCACAGGGAGCTGAAACGAACTGTTCTGTTGTTTGTGTAAAAGCAAAACAGATGAAACATGAACATGTCTAACACCTGAGAACAAGGAAAAGGAGAAGCTGTCTGCACACTGATGTTTCCAAGTTTTTATCAATGCAACTTTTGAACCTGCACCGTCTGCATCACGTAAACATTAGGGGTGGGGACAAAAAATCGAAACAGCATAGTATTGCAATATTTTGCATGGCGATATCCTATCACTCCTCCCACGAAGATTTTTAATTGTTTCAAACCTACCTGATACTTTTATAGTTGTGTTATAGTTCAGTGTCTTGTGCTGCAAACCTTCAAACCTCTGTAGCTGCAGTGCTGTGTGCACAAAGTTAACAAACAGCTCTACTTATTTATATCATGTTTCATTTCCATGTTGTGCAACTGTATATTTTCAAACAGGGAAAAAAGTCCCTCACTTTGTATTATATTTTGATCACAGTCTGCTTTTATAAAAGTGTGTGTGACATCTCAAATGTGGCTTTGACTTGCAGCTGAACATGTAGCCCACTTCATAGTAAATAACAAGATATGGATCCTGTATTGCCTCTCAGCCTGTAAATACTGCTTGAATGTTTGTCTACATCGCCCAGCCCTAATGAGGACTCCAAAAAAACCCATTTTGCAGCATGTTTTTTACTCTTGCAGAGACAACATGGCACATTAATTGCCTCTGGACACCTGTTCCTGCACCTCTGCTCCCCCAGGATGCAAAACAGCCCTGTGTGGTCACATTTTCTCCCTAATACGCAGATACATTAATTTGACATTACATTAAATACACATTATCAGCCAGGAGGTGTTCATATTTTGGGAAAACTCAAAATTCAAGTTGTAATATCTTCGAAACCAAGAAATACTTCATTCAGAAAGGAAAACACTGACACCTGGTGGGCAAAGACTGAAAGTGCATGTGGGGTGGAAACTGAAAAGACAGCAAAAATTATCAAATTAAACAAGCACAAACATACAGGAGACACTTCCTTCTGGACACAACTTCTTCACCTCTGCTCCTAAACATACAGAATAACAGCATTTTACACCGCGAAGTGAGTGATGAACACTGCAGCGCCATGTTTGTTACCTGTCACAAGTCGGCGTTTCTCAATACCAAGTATGCCAAGTTTGGACTTGCGCACCTGGGAGTTTGGACTTGGCAAGTTCAACTTGCGAGTACAGATTCCCAAGGACGGCTGCCATTGCCGCTGGGTGTGATTTTTGATTTTGGCTGCCCCAACAGCAAAATCACACCCATCTTCCTCCCCGACAGCACAGAAGATCTATACAATCAGCACAGTTTCAAGATTAGAGTCACCAATTCAGTATCTGACCAAATGTCTCCCCTTCTGTTCCTGAGATATGACGTTAAAACATGATGATGTCACAATCAAGCTGACCTTTGACCTTTTGGATTGAAAATGTCATCATCTTATTATGTTAGACATTAGTGTGAAGTTTTGTCATAATTAGTGTATGAATTCTTGAGCAAATGTTTGTGCCAAATTTGAAAAAATTCCCTCATGGCGTTTGTGAGATAGAGTGTTCATGAGAATGAGATAGATGGAATGTCACAGTGACTTTTGACTTTCAACCACCAAATTCTAATCAGTTCATTGTTGAGTCCAAGTGGACGTTTGTGCCAAATAGCAGAACTTACGTCAAGGCGTTATATCCTGTTCGCTAGAATGAAATGTATGTATGTACACATAACACAAAAACATTAACGACAACGAGACACAAAACAACTAAAAAAACACACAAAATTATGTTTAGTTTAGTTTATTGTTTTTCTCGAACAACAAATGACCATAAAAATAAAAGTAACAAAATGTCATAAAAAGCACAATGACAAATAAACAGTCTGATCCAGAAAAAACAACAACCACAAAATAATGTGTTGGAGAGGGAACAGGAGGAAGCAAAGAGCTTATTTAGTCCTGCCCCTTCTTCACGTTATTATATGTAATACAAATAAACAAACAAAAAGAAAAATCAAAAAGATATAAAGTCCTTTATCCATGACAAAATAATATATAAATACAACAACAAAAATAAATAAACAATGTTAAAGAGACACATGTTAAAAAACATAAATAAGACCACAAAGACACACAATGTGACAAAAAAAGACAAAATGACCTCAGAGACGCAGAATACCTAAAAACCTAAAAAATTATTACAAAGAGACACAAAACAATGACAAAAAAAGATAAAGAAAAACAAGAGACAAAACCACCACAAAGTCTGTGTGTCTTGGTCCTGTGTGGTGGGGGGGGCCTTCTTCATATCTGTGCCCAGGGCTCCACTGTCTCACAATCCGTCCATGAACCGAGTCCTGTCTACCTGCAAACCCAAATTACATACCTGAGAAACGACCGGTAAAACCAGATCTGTTTTTCTTCTGACACTTGAAGATGTGAGACTATTCAGTATTTCACATGTTAAAACAAAGCTTAGAGAAAAAAACTTGTATTTTGTGTGTAATAAATATATTTCTTCTTGTCTCCTGTCACGTTAATCATCTCACAGCTCCACAGATTCATCCTGAGATCACCAGTCTGCTGACAGTTCTTCTCTTTCCACCGTAAAGGCCTGAATGATCCCACAATGCAACATGAAGCTCAGAGAGCACGCGCTGGTTGCAGATAAATATAATAAATTCAACATGAATTCTCTTTCAAGGCGCGCAGTCAGTCAGACTCCCTGTAGGAACATTACATGACTGATTTTTCTTCAGGAACTTAAACGTCACATCATGTCTCCGGTAGCGACGGCGTGTCTCCCAAAATACTTGTACAGATTTTTGTGATGTTTTGACTCCTGGTGCATGTTGGGAATTAGGGAGATCAGGCCCGGCGAGAGCGCAGATGAAGAAAAAGAGGAGAGAAAGCGGTGAGTTTTCATCTCTAACGCTTTGTTTCATCATCCGTCCATCACGGCCGATGATGAAAGGCCGCTCGTTACGCCTCCGGTGAACGACTGACGCTGTCGGATCTAAATTCCACATCAGACCTCCTCACTGAGACGGACAGCCAGAGGTTATTAGAAGGAGCTTCAGGTTCGAGCACCTCATCACACACACACACACACACACACACACACACACACACACACACACACAGCAGCGGTGCCTGTGATCTATGATTCATGTGCGCTCATTTAAAATAGTGTGAAATATTTAAAGTTGGCTGGTCGGCCTCAGAGGGTCGACTGACTGACCTCTCCGCTCTTATTACTGCATGGAGATGGAGGAGGAGGAAGAGGAGGAGGAAGAGGGGGGAAAGAGATGATATGGGGGGGAGGAAGGTAATAAAAGCGAAAGAGATGAGGAGGAGGAGTGGATACAAGAGGAGGTGGACGGATATATGGACGGATACACACTTCATGAGTCAACAGAAGATAATAACCAGACTGAACCGACACTTTGGTTCATTCAGTCTTTGTGTCCATGTTTCACTGATCTCTCGTTCGGAGGGGCGTCTTATTTAGAAGCTGTGACAGGACGACCAAGAATCAACCAATAAATGTAAACTTAACATCACTCATGGTTTGTTTTGTGCCCAGAGAATCACTGCCCCGTGCGTGAACGCCTCAGTGCACCAGTCGAGTTGCAGTAACAGTCTCCATCTATGTCAGTGAAAACATGGATGCTTCACACACACAAGATCTATACAGTCAATTTCCCCTTCTGTTCCTGAGATATGATGTTTAAACATAATGATGTCACAGTGAAGCTGACCTTTGACCTTTTCACCTTTGTTACTTTATCCTGTTAGACATTTGAGTGACGTTTGTGTCATGATTAGCATAAGAACTCTTGAGTTATGGCCAAAAACATGATGTGAGGTCATCTATTCGCTTTATTCTTCAGTCCAAGTGAACGTTTGTGCCAATTTTAGAGGAATTCCCTCAAGATGGTCTTGTGATAGCGCAGGGTTTCCTCTACATGTAATTGATCATGGCGCACCGCCACGACAAAACAAAAGCCGCCACGCCTTCAGAATGCTGATTTATTTATTTTTTTTCAGATGTTAAAACTATGTAAAGTATATTGTATGAATGGATATACAGTACAGGCCAAAAGTTTGGACACACCTTCTCATTCAATGCGTTTTCTTTATTTTCATGACTATTTACATTGTAGATTCTCACTGAAGGCATCAAAACTATGAATGAACACATGTGGAGTTATGTACTTAACAAAAAAAGGTGAAATAACTGAAAACATGTTTTATATTCTAGTTTCTTCAAAATAGCCACCCTTTGCTCTGATTACTGCTTTGCACACTCTTGGCATTCTCTCCATGAGCTTCAAGAGGTAGTCACCTGAAATGGTTTCCACTTCACAGGTGTGCCTTATCAGGGTTAATTAGTGGAATTTCTTGCTTTATCAATGGGGTTGGGACCATCAGTTGTGTTGTGCAGAAGTCAGGTTAATACACAGCCGACAGCCCTATTGGACAACTGTTAAAATTCATATTATGGCAAGAACCAATCAGCTAACTAAAGAAAAACCAGTGGCCATCATTACTTTAAGAAATGAAGGTCAGTCAGTCCGGAAAATTGCAAAAACTTTAAATGTGTCCCCAAGTGGAGTCGCAAAAACCATCAAGCGCTACAACGAAACTGGCACACATGAGGACCGACCCAGGAAAGGAAGACCAAGAGTCACCTCTGCTTCTGAGGATAAGTTCATCCGAGTCACCAGCCTCAGAAATGGCAAGTTAACAGCAGCTCAGATCAGAGACCAGATGAATGCCACACAGAGTTCTAGCAGCAGACCCATCTCTAGAACAACTGTTAAGAGGAGACTGCGCCAATCAGGCCTTCATGGTCAAATAGCTGCTAGGAAACCACTGCTAAGGAGAGGCAACAAGCAGAAGAGATTTGTTTGGGCCAAGAAACACAAGGAATGGACATTAGACCAGTGGAAATCTGTGCTTTGGTCTGATGAGTCCAAATTTGAGATCTTTGGTTCCAACCGCCGTGTCTTTGTGAGACGCAGAAAAGGTGAACGGATGGATTCCACATGCCTGGTTCCCACTGTGAAGCATGGAGGAGGAGGTGTGATGGTGTGGGGGTGTTTTGCTGGTGACACTGTTGGGGATTTATTCAAAATTGAAGGCACACTGAACCAGCATGGCTACCACAGCATCCTGCAGCGACATGCCATCCCATCCGGTTTGCGTTTAGTTGGACGATCATTTATTTTTCAACAGGACAATGACCCCAAACACACCTCCAGGCTGTGTAAGGGCTATTTGACCAAGAAGGAGAGTGATGGAGTGCTGCGGCAGATGACCTGGCCTCCACAGTCACCGGACCTGAACCCAATCGAGATGGTTTGGGGTGAGCTGGACCGCAGAGTGAAGGCAAAGGGGCCAACAAGTGCTAAACACCTCTGGGAACTCCTTCAAGACTGTTGGAAAACCATTTCAGGTGACTACCTCTTGAAGCTCATGGAGAGAATGCCAAGAGTGTGCAAAGCAGTAATCAGAGCAAAGGGTGGCTATTTTGAAGAAACTAGAATATAAAACATGTTTTCAGTTATTTCACCTTTTTTTGTTAAGTACATAACTCCACATGTGTTCATTCATAGTTTTGATGCCTTCAGTGAGAATCTACAATGTAAATAGTCATGAAAATAAAGAAAACGCATTGAATGAGAAGGTGTGTCCAAACTTTTGGCCTGTACTGTATATATATATATATATATATACATATATATATATATATACATATATATATAGCGCCTATATTTGCACACATATACTTACCATAATCAGAGTTTGAAATGATAATTTAAATATCATGAAATGTTATGTGACACTATGCTGCAATTAACTTTATTTTGAAAAACGGAGTCATCACCTGCCTGTCTGGCTGTACTGCGGCACGCTCAAGAGTGGAGGGGAGGCAAAGAGACGACAGTCCGAAGTAGAGAGAGAGAAAAGGGTGAGAGAAAGGTAGCCTACTTAAGCAAGGTTAAGTTTGATTCATCTTTTGTTCAAGCCTGTGAAAATGACCCTAATGTTAACGTTAACGTTCCCGCTGTCTCTTCCTGTCACTTTCATCACGCTGTCATCATCTGAGCAAACGGCACTGAACTTTTCCGTGCTCTCATAGCTCCTTAACTTTGTTTTAAACTCAGTGAAACTTAACTTCTCATCACTTTGTGTAATATTAGGGCTTGACAGTGCGAGTGTTTCACTCGCATTTGTGACTAAAAATAGGTGTGTGCTAACTGTGAAAAATATTTAGGGGCACATGTGCGCATAAAAAAATCAGCCGAAGCAGCCTATATTTTTGTCAATAAAAAAATATGATAATCTAACCGCAAATGTTGGAGGAACTCCAGCCGCCTTCCCTCTTCCCTCTTCCCCGTGTGACACGGTTATGGGCGGTTTTCCAAGCCACTGTCGGCACAATGAATATAAGTCCCACTGTCGGCAGGGTGGGAATAAGTCAAAGTGTGGCGGAGACGAGGGACCGGGAAAAGCGGCGGACCTCCAGGGAAGCCTGCTCCGTTCTCCCCGCAGTTAGGGACCGTTCTCCACGGTACCGCTGCTGGGCAGGGTGGAAATAAGTCCTGCAGAGTTTCAGAGGACCTGGAGAATGTTTTAGGATAGTAATAACATTATATAAGATAATCATATTGCAAAGATAATATATATAAGATAATAACATTAAAGACAAAATTAAATTGCAATACTTTTTCAAAACTTGATGATTTTACCTTTCTGTACATTTTGTATACAAATTCATTAAATAATTTTGCTTGTAAATGTCTATTTGCATCACGTTTATTACGGAAAACACATTATTTGATCAATTTACATTGTGCCCCGAAAGTTCTTTGTGCGCTCCTTAGTTTTTCAACTTAGGCGCACATGTGCTCCTTGGGAAAAAAGTTAGTGTCAAGCCCTGCACATGGATGGAAAATGGCTTAAATGAGTGCGGCAGGCCCGGCCCGTCCCTCTAACTGTAATTATGAGCCCGAGCCCGGTTTAAACCCGACATTGATTTTAAGGATACGAACGTGGACATTGAAGGCTGACTCTCGTCTTTCTTTCCATTGCAAGCCTTCGTCATGTGCCTCTTAAGTGTCGAGGTCCCTGTCTTTTTGCTGTCATATACCAGCATCGTGCTGCGCTTGGTACACTCGACAAAGCCGACACACACGTTGTCACCGTCAACAACACACATGTGCGCAGCCAGTGGCGCCGTCAAGGGGGGGCCATTTATTAATTTGCGACACCGGCTACCTGTTTACCACGCCCCCCCTCCAGACAACCTGGTCAGTGTAAGAGCACATTCAAGATCAACAGTATTCGACACAGTTTTAATTGTTTTTATGTGTAGGTGAGGACAGCCCTGAGGAACAGGCAGCATCGATGGGCCACCTCATACGACAGAGCCTTCGAGCTCTTTTTCAAAAAATCAAGAAAAATAAAGTGCTCTCAGTCCCCTGTCCCCCCGTCCCCACCCGTCATCGCCGGAGCCCTCCCCCACAGTTTCAGAAAATCCTGGAGGAAACCCTGTAGCGCATTTGTGAGAATTAAATAGATGCATGGTCACATTGACTTTGACCTTTGACCACCAAATTCTGATCAATTCATTCTTGAGACCAAGTGGACGTTGGCGCAATCCTTTTTAAAAAAGTCCCTCACGATGTTCTTGAGATATTGTGCTCACATGAATAAGACAGACAAGGGGTCTCATTTATAAACAATGCATAGGATCCATACTAAAAATGTACAAATGAACAAAAGCCAAAAATGGGATGCGTCACAAAATATTCAGCACTTTCTACAATCAGGCTTCGACCTCACCATCTGTGTCGCCAATTTCCTGTCTCCAAAACCTTTGTAAGCATGGGTCAAAGTTTCTCCCATTGTGTCTGTTGTTATAGATCACAACTTTTGCGTGGGAAGGGGCATACGCCTCTTTCAGGACTCGTTTTGTGCGTACACAATGCTTATAAATGAGACCCAAGGTCACAGTGACCTTTGACCACCAAGATATAATAAGTTCATTGTTGAGTCCAAGTGGATGTTTGTGCCAATTTGAAGAAATTCAGAGATATTGAGATATTGTTCATGACAATGGGACGTATGGATGGACAACCAGAAAGCATAATGCCTATCGCTGGCAGGGAGGCATAACAAGTTCCTCAAAAAGACATTCTAAGAACGACGATCGTTCCTAGTTCTTGTAGTGCCTACGCAACAAAAAGGTGGGAATCTTAGTAATTTGTAAAAGTTCCTTCAGTCCAAAAACGCTGACTTTCTGATGGGTCGACTTTAGATTCCTGGTCAAACACAGATGTTGCTGCAAATGGAGCTCTCGTGAAAGTTCAGTCATGAAGACTTTTCATGCTCAGGTCTTAAGTTTCTATCTCACCCTGCCATTCACTCCTTGCACACATGTACACTCACTATCTCTAGGTGTCATTGTCTGGGTAGGTCAGTTGAGTCATCTGTCAGCCTATCATCTTACTAGTCCTCATTTTAAATACGTTTCTTTCTCTGCCGTAGTTCTTTCTTGCTGCCGTCATGCGCGCCCTCCACCTCCCTATCACTACCTAGTCTGTACGGATTCATCAGCCTCAGCAGTCAGTAGCCTCAGAGTCATCAGCCACCACCACTAGTATCTGGACTCCATGGGGGGATTTATCCTGCTTATGCTCAGATGTCCCTCGATTACAAAATGTCTCCTTCTGGTATCCAAGTGCAAGAGACTTCTATTTAATCTTACTGAGCACAAATCATTTCTTGTTGGTTAAAAACAAAGTTAGTTAAGACAGGAGAGAGTGAATGACAGAGAGGATGTGGCAAGTACGAAGTGTGTGAATAAGAGAAAAAAAAATTCAGATGCAGTAGAAACACAAACAGTACTTTAGGTACTAGTTTAGTTCTCTGGTTTCAGGACCCTTGGAACCATTTTTAGGCTCATGTTGCTACCAGGGCCGATCTTACCGGGGCACCTGCAGCTCTGCAGCAAGCTGAACGCACCTTCTTAAACATGTGGTGGGCAGTTTATGATGAAGTGAGAACACCATGACAGCACTGGTTTCACCAGCAGTGAGACTCATACGTGAAGCAAACCCCAGTCGACCAGTTTGTCATGTGACGTCTCCACCTCCACCTCCGTGCTGCAGACACACGTACCTGATTGGCTGTCTGGAGGCGTGAAGGTTTCCAGGCAGGAGCAGGAACTCTTTTAAAACGCCTCGGGGCCTCCTTCGCTCTGCTGCGTCTCCACTGATCTGTCCGACTATACGCTGAGAGGAAGGTCAAGGAGACGTGGTGAAAGGGAAAAATACATGTTTAAGAGGAAGTACTTTCTTCAGTCTTTCCCTCTGTGTTTTGTTTTGTCCTCTTAGTTTGAAAATCCAGCACTCTGTCTATAAACTCTGAGTTAACTTTCTGATTTCTGCCTCAAACTATAACTAATCTCACACTGCTCAGGCCCCGATCTTCCTCCCTGTTAATCTGTATAAGATGCAGCAGTTTTCTGAGCAGGAACCAAAAGCAAGACTTTCAAAATAAAAGGGGGGAGGAAAGAAAAGGACAGAAGAAAGAGGAGGAAGGAAGCAGCTTACTGAGATGTGGCAGCATTTGTATTCTTTAGGCGGGGGGGCGGGATGGCTGAAGGTGTCAAACAGAAGAAATGATGCAATCTGGTAAGAAATTCGAGAGAAATTTTTATTATGAATATGGCACCTGTAAGATGGTCAAAACCGGGTTACAGAAAGACAACCATGTATGTGACATGTTCCTCTGAACGGATGAGAACCTAGTAAACTTATAAAAGAACAACTGCTATAAAAATGAAGTATGTACATTTTCGGATTTGCAGCATTATTCATGGTAAACGAACTCAAAAAGATGTCTTTCCAAAATAATAATAATAATAATAATAATAATAATAATAAAAAATAAGCCAGGCACTCAAAGTTAGCATCAGTTAGTCATGTGTTTTCCCCCTCTTCTGCGAGGAAAAAACAAAACAAAACAAAAAATAGAAATGTACCATAGTTTTCTCTTTTTTAATATTTTAATTTGTTTGTATTTAGAATTTTATAACACTGTTAACATTGATAATAAGAGATTCCCTCTCTCCCGTATTTCAGCTACTTGGCACCAAGTTCCTCATAAAAGAATCTGTATAATTGTACAAGAAATAGTTAAAAACACAGACACAGTTTCTTCACAGGTAAATGAAGTGATTTTTCAATATTTGTAATTCTTAAACACTATGTATTTTTGACAGCAGCTGTGATTAAGGTTTTTACGTTTTTAAAATCACCAGCAAAGTTTTCATTTTTCGACATAAAACACAGAAAAAACATTGAAACAGCTTGGACCGGCTGTTTGGTTTTTGTTACATGTGGGTGTATTTCCTGGTTTCGTCTGAGTTATGTGCACCCCTCCCGCCCTCCCCCGCCCCCGTCACACCCCTTAACTCCGCCGCCTGAACCCCTCTCTTTACCAAATGGGGCCCTGCCATCTGTTTGTGCCCCGCCCCCCGTTTTCACGCAAAACCACCAAAAGTAGAAAACGCTAAATCCAGAGGAGCGCGGAAACAAAATGCTCCTGAAACGACTGAATTGAAACATTCAACCACAAACGACCCACCAATCAACCGACGGATCAAGTGGACCAATCACATTCCCCTTAGTGAACACAAAAATAAATAACTGTTAAATTTCATAAACCTGTTTTTTTTTTGTTGTCGTTTAACACGTTAGTCGCAGTAACAAGACATTGATTCTTCACAGAAAGCACAGACGCTACAGATTGTTTTTCCTGATGTGAAGGGGGGGATCGGAGGCCCGGGTCGGTTTGACGATACAGACTTTATTCCTCCAACAGGCCTCCGTCCCCGTTTGGGCTCGACAGACTTAAAAAAACACAAAAAAAACGCTGGACCGAAAGAAAACAAAAAACCAAAGAAAACCGAGGGATCGATCACGTGAAACGCATCGGACGAACTTACTAAACATGCAGTTCAGTTTTCCAAAACACCTATAAAAATAGATTTATAGTGCGAAATATTTTTTTCTTCTTTTAATTTCTTTAGAAATCTTTAAAATCGTTTTTTATTACGTGTCCTGAAATAGTGATTTTTTTTCCTCCCCCCTTGAACCACTTGTGTAACTTTGTTTGTCCCGTGAGAGAAGTTTGCGCAGGAAGTCAACAAGTTCGGTGGGAACCAATGAAATACACCCAATGCACACAGGAAGCCCCAAGGGACTCTGGGAAATGTTTCACAACTGAGGCTTTTGTGTTTTTTATTTTATTGTCCAGGACTACATCTAAAATGCTACTGTAGGCTTTTTCCTCATCATAATTTAACTCTATATGTGTAAATATTTATTAGTCGCTTAATACTTTGCTTGCAAGAGCTGGAAACTGCAATTCCCAGAATTCCTTAGCGGCAAAAAACATGGCTCCATAAACCTTTGAGCTAGTTAAAGAATCTTTTCATCTCTGAGAGAAAGGACGGCAAGATAAAAAGGTTTGTATAAGACTACACAACAGCAAAAAGCAATAGCAGAGAGAGAAAGAGAGAGAAGGATTAGAAAACCAACAGAAAGAAAAACGAAACGAAAAAGAGGTTTTACAAAGACAAAAAGGAAGCAGCGAAAAAAAAGGTGGACTCTACAAATTTTTTTTTGTTTTTTTGCAAAGGCCACCGAACACGAAATTCCACGAACCTCCACTGGTTTCACTAAGACTGCAGATAGAGGGAGACGGAGAAAGAGACGGGGACAGAGGGAAAGAGGGTTGTCACTTTTTGGGGATCCCCAAATAGACCCCACCCCTCTCACATGTAAGCCCCGCCCACCTCCCCTCCCCCACACTAGAGATAGAGCACAGAGAAGACAAAGGACAAAAACAGCTACAGTAGCTCAGTATATACTGCATATAGTCAACACACACAGAGAGAGAAGTCGCCATGAAAGACTTTTTGACAGCCAGTGACACTAAACACATCGGTAACACGTTTTTACGGCTTAATCACACTGGGTAATAAGGTATGACAGGATGGTAAAGACGGGGCTGCCAACTTTAAAAATGTCGTGGATGTTGTGACAGTTTTTTTTTTCTTTTTTGTTTTTTAATTATTACTTGTTCTCATCTTTTTTCTCTTTTTACCAAAAAAGTAGAAGGAAAAAAAGTTTTACAAATGAACGAGAATCACAGTGCTTTTAAAACACTAAACTTGTGAGATTTCTTTTTTTTTATTTTTTTTGGCAACGGAGGCTGGGGAAGAAAAAACACAGAACAGAAGAACAACGACAAAGACGACATTGTTTGTTAAAGGAATGTGATTTTTTTTCTCTTCCTCAAAAAAAGTCATATTCTTTTTTTTCTCGTAGTTATTGGATTGATTGTTTGATAGATTGATTGATTGAAAATGCATGTCTTTATTACAATCTCCTTGTTGATATGTGTTTTTTTTTTTATTATCACAGGGTCCGGCGATGAGATGGAAGAGAGTGGATTGTTTAGGAAAATCTCGTGGAGGTGATTCTGGTTTAGGAAGAAGAATAAGAAGAAGAAGAAGAAGAAGAAGAAGAAGAAGAAGAGGAGGAGGAGGGAAAAAATAAAGTAGTACAAAATAATCTAAACAGTGATCAAACAGGAACCGGTCGAGGTTTTCAACATTCATTTTTCAAGTTAGCGACACTAGCGTATTAGCCTCAGTCTCACTGAGAATTAAAAGTGATTCAGTTAGAAAATACACAAACATAAAAACAAACACTATGTAGCCTAAAATTCAACCAATCGCCTCCATGTTGCCATGCGGAGCTGCCCCTCATGGCCCAATCAGATCAAGCGTTCCTTTAGACAAACGAAGGAGGGGCGTAAAGGGTGAAACATGGAGATGACGTTGCTGATTTAGAGGTTCTAAGGTTCTTGCTGTGTTTCTGACTTTCCTGAAGGTCAGAAGAGAAAAAATAAAATTGTTCCCCCTCCAGAACAAAAAAGTACGATCAGTCTGTCAAAGAGCTGTGGGTTCGTTTACAGCACCCACATCAGCCAGCTGAATCAGGGTTACTGGACGGTCGGTAGCACCATGAATCTGTAGATCGACAGGAAGAAAAATGTAGACGGAGAGATCACAGAGTGAGAGTTAAGAGAGCGAAACGACAGATTGGGAGATGAGAGGAGATGTAGAGGAGGTTATGTTTGGTGCGAGACCTGTAGGTAAACTCCTGGGATAAAAGAGGAAGTAGTAACATTCGATAATTCACAGGTCATTACCCGGCTGAAATTGCTTTTTTTGTTTTTCTTCTTAATGCTTGATTCGTAAGTTAAATCTGAGCTAGAATATTTTTATAAAAAAAAGGAAGAAATGAAAGGAAAAAAAAACAGCATTAATTCTCTAAACTATTCCCTCAATCGAGAAACGTCCGCAAAAACCTTTTTTCAAAAGATTATTATCTCTGAGACCTTTGTCGGGCGCAAGAGAGCTCCCTCTGCTCGGTTTAAAAACGTTCTTTTCAAGCCTTGATCACATCAAGATACATATGGAGGAGCGCCGCATAGAGTTTTCTGTCCGTTACAAATCCCTGTACCGTCCTCCTTTAAATACACACAATCAGCATCTTCATAAAGACGCGTCAGAAACAAGTCAAATAATAAAAATTATCCCCGTCAGGCTCCAGCGGAGTCCTTAGGCAATATGAATTCTCTGTAGGCAAAAAAGGAATTCTTTACAATAAAGAATAGTCAGTTTTTTTTTTGTTCATCTGTTCATGAGAAAAACGTTGCTGATCGCAAGAAACAGGAGCAAAGAGAGAGGCTGAGAGAAGAGGAGAAGAGGATGAGGAGGAGAGAGAAAAAAGATAGAAAAGGGGACATGTTTGAGGGTCATTCATGTCTATTACACAAGCTCAGTTGCTCAGATTCAAAGTGCTAGAGTACATTTGTCATCCTTTCCTGTCCTTTCTCCCCTCTCGGAAACACAGTGCTGTGTTGATAAAAGATAGCAAGTAAATAGTCTTTCTTTTTTTTTTTTTTTACTAGTGAGTAGTCTTTAACCTTGACACAGTTGTTGATTCCAGAAACACAGTAATGCGGTCTCGAACGTTTTGCGTTAATCCTCCTTCCTCTCCAGAGTCGTCTGCGTGGTGTGGATCCCGTTGCTGTACACCGGGAACGGTAGCGTTGAGAAAAGTCCCTCCGCTGTGGTGAAAACGTTGGCTGCGGTCGTCATCTGGCCTCCCAGGGCGTTGTTCCCACCTGTGGCTGCCGGAGATCCGACAAACGGGCCGGCGGCTGCCGCTGCTGACATGTTGAGCCTGTGGACATGGTGGTACAGCATCTCCATAGGCGTCTTGGGGTCCAGACCGAACCCCGAGCCGTCGACAAAGTTCATGGCAGCGTTGGGGAGGAGATTGCCTTGGGCCATGGCCAGGGTGACGTCTGCCGGTGCGTACCGGATGGTGCCGGTGGTGTAGACCCGTGGAGCTGTCGTGCTGGTAGAGGCCAGAGTCCCTGTGACCCGGTGGACCAAAGGGAGCACCACGTTACCAGCCTGCAGACGCTGTAGTGCCTCAAGGTCACCAGAGTACAGCAGCGAGGAGGAAGAAGTTGATGAGGATGAGGACGAGGATGAGGAAGTAGAAGAGGAGGTGGTGGGAGTGCCTTGTTGCTTGTCCCGCGGGGAGGCGGAGAGAGGAGGGGACAGGGGGTCTGCAGAGGAGGCGCTGGAGGGAGGTGCTAAACTGGCAGCGCTGGAAGCAGAGGATGGCGCAGAGCTACCATTGTAAGGAGGCTTCCTCACTCCTCCTGCTCCTCCCTCAGTTCCAGGAGGGGTGAGGACCGAGTCGGGAATGGCTACCTGGAGAGAGCCTCCCTGGGGTGAGGGGAAGGTCTCGTGGTTCCCCGGAGCGGCGGGCTTGGAGGTCATGCTGTACGGGGACTCGTTTCTGGAAATCTCTCTGTTGGGCGGGAAGTTCCAGATGCTGCTGTCGTTGTCGAAGTTGATCGGCTCTGCCATCTCCGTCTTGATTTTTAAGACCGAGGATGTCGCATTTGCACTGTTTGGGGAGTCAGCGGAGGTGAGGAGGTGGGAGGAGTTGGCAGGCGTGGCCTGCGTGGGGTCAACCAGCGGTGTGGTATCTCCCATGGCGACAGGGCTGGGCGTGGTTGAGGAGAGACGGAGCCTCCTACTTCGGGATCCGTCCCATTTCTGCACTTTCCTTCTCTTCCGCCTCTTCTGGAGCTTGTTTCCAGCATTGGCGCTCTCACAATCCTGCACGCCACCGTCCTCTTCCTCTTCGTCATCGTCATCCTCCTCTTCTTCCTCCTCCTCTGATGAAGAAGTTTGCGAGTTGTGCAGCTGTACTTCTTCCCCCTCTCCATAGTGCTCTACTTTGATATGAAGCCCACCCAGATTACCCAGTCCTCCAATGGCGCCCAGTCCCCCCAACCCTCCCAGTCCTGCTAACCTCCCCAACCTTCCTCCTCCACCTCCCCCTCCGCCCCCTCCTCCTCCACCTCCTCCCCTTGCCTCCTCCTGTTCCTCCCCCTCTCCATCTGAAGGTTCCAGACTGTCATCACTGTCCTGGCTCTCGGGGTTACTTGAGCTGTCTCCTTCCTCCTGACGCTTCATTTCCTGTTCAGAGGAGCAATGTGGTTGGCCGGGTTGCTGCTGACGCTTGCTGTCTGTCTCTGGGTCCTCACGTTCTGATTGGTGGCCTGGCTTCCCCTCGGACTTGGCGTTCTCATTGTCTGTTGAAGAAAAAGAGGTAAGTTGGTTAAAAATCTAAAATATCTCTACAGAATATATGATGGATTGATATTCATGGTCCCCAGAGGATGAATTCTCTTTAATGATTTCCTATCTTATTTTTTGGTGCAACCATGAAGGTGACAGTTAGAGTTGATATTAAAATATCTCAACAGATATTGGAAGGATTGCATGAAATGTGGTTCAGACATTCATGTTCCCCTCAGGATGAACTGTAAAAACTTTGGTGACCCTTTAAATAATATTTCACAGGATTTCCCTAAAAAACAATGTTTATATTTTCTTGTTTTCTGTGCTTTTGACATATTTGGGTATGTGTCCCCCAACAACCTTGGATTGCCCCTCTGGGCTGGGAGAGAGTTACTGCCTCAAGGGAAGGAGTTCAAGTATCTTGGGGTCTTTTTCATGAGTCAGGGTAGAATGGCGTGTGAGATGGATCGGCGGTTTGGCACGGTGTCTGCAGTGATGCAGTCGTTGTGTTGGACTATTGTGGGGAGGAGGGAGTAGAGCCAGAAGGCAACGCTTTCAATTTACTGGTCCATCTACATCCCAACCCCCACCTATGGTCATGAGTGGGTAGTGACCGAAAGAATGAGACTGCGGATACAAGAGGCTGAAATGAGTTTCCTCTGTGGGGTGTCTGGGCTCAGCCTTAGAGATATGGTGAGAAGCATTTGGAGTATTGCCCCTGCTCCTTGGCATCGAAAGAGGTCAGTTGAGATGGCTCGCTCACCTGATAAGGATGTCTACTGGGAGCCTCCTGTTAGAGGTGTTCTGAGCACATCCAACTAGTAGGAGGCCTATCTTTATATCTTTAACCTTGTACCACCATCATCAGGTCAGATTTTTAATTTGTCAAGTACTCTGAGAATCTAAGACTTTTCCCATCAGCCTTAGCTGCACTTTGTGTTAGCATGCTAACATGCTAAACTAAGGTGGGGATTATGGTTATACCTGCTATATATTAGCATGTTAGCATTGTCATTGTGAGCATGCTAACATACTAATATTAGCATTTGGCTTAAGACCACAAAGGGCCGTCCACACCAAGAATGAGAACTGTAAGGGGCCCTACACATGCCGTGTTTTTTGCACCCTCAAATTCATTGTTTCCAATGTAGATGGGCGGCAGATGCGCTCAAATGCCAGAGTGGCACTCTTCACAGCACAACCCGGTCTCATCTCGCTGAAATCTATCACTTGTTCAGACACTGACGAATAAAGCCATCTTTTCATGTTGGTATGACATGACGCCAGTCACTGTAATTGTTTATGGTGGTTGGTGGCGTCAGGGGAAAAAGGCATGACAACAACAAAAGTTAAGGCAGCAGAGGTAGGGTGGACGGGAGAGGTGGTGGATGGGTCCAACAACCACTGACTTTACCCTGGGAGGCCAGTGTTTTCCTCCCTGTGTGATTGTAAAGCCAAACCCTGTTCTTTTTTGTTAAACCAAACCACATGCGTGTTGCCAAAACGTAACTACGTGCCTTTGTTGTTTGAAGGGGAAAAAAAACGTCAATCTGCGGTGTTTTACCAATGTAGTGCTTTTATTTTGAAAGAGACTGTATACAAACTGTACATTTCCTGTGAAAACAAAATCTAAAATCTAAAGGTTTCGTCTTCTGGGGAGCAGAAACGTGAGGAAAGGAAATTTGATTAAAGTTGACATGTTGATTTTTCTTGTTCCGATGTTCGGTCTCTGGGAGATCACCATAATCATCAGGGTTTATCCTCTAGGACACACGAATGTTTGTACAAAATTTCATAGCAATCCATCCGATAGTTGTTAAGATATTTCTGCATATTTAGAAACAGACAAAATTATTGTGGCATAAAAACAAAGGCAACAGGCTCTTCCCTAAAAAAACCCTGCTTTCTTCCCTTGGCTGAGAAATTGAGGATTCAGTTTGTGTATTTGAATTCCCGTGCTGCGACTCTCAGGTGTTGATCCTTTTATTTTCCCAGACAGGATTTCCATGTGTTGTGTTGTGTTGTGGCCGCACTGATGTGTGTTCAGTATCTGTAGCTGCTGCTGTTCAGGCATGTTGGCTCTGTCCAGCCCATTACACACACAACACACACACACTTCAAACCCTGCCAGCACACACTGAGGCCAGCGGCTGCCCAGCTGGCAACGCTCGGACTCCCTCATGGCACCTGAAATGTCGACTCAATTGCTTTGTCTGGGGAAAACCTTGTATCTCCATTAAGTGTGCTTTCCAAGCAAAACAGATTTATTCTCAGGCTGGAATCAGAAACGGACCTGTGGTTTTAAGTGTTTCCCAGAGAGCCAGGAAGGGTTTGGTTTGGTTTATTTATAAGATACCTCATATCAGGATTCGTCAGATATAAAACAATAAAGACCTGGAATTATTTCCATTGTTGACGATGCTGTTTCCACAGTCCACCAAATTTTATCAAGATGGAGACAGGCCTTTACAATAACTTAGAAAGGAAACATAGATTAGATGATTCTAATTGTTTAATTGAGGGTTTAATTGTCATCAGGGTTGGGTTTGCTTTCAGACCTAGAGTCATCTCCTTTGGTCTGAATCAGGGACTCATGTTGTTCCAAAGTTGTAAAGTTGTATAATTGCCTAGAGTTGATTGGTGTTCTCACGGCAGCATTTAAAAATCCAGCAAGTAAAGCAAACGTTGAAGAAGAGTACACTTGCAAGATAAATGTGACACTTTCTAATGTCACAATGGAGGGACAACTACGCAGGTTGATTTTAGCGCTGCTCATCGTGGACTATATTGCTGTCATTGTTCATTTTAGTCAAACCATACAGTTTGAAAACGAGGCGCGGCTCCAACTAGAAAACAATGTTTTGATGCATTGGATGTGCTGAATGTGCATATTAAGGCAGTACAGGAGGAGGTGCACATTAATAATCCTCCAGGACTGTAACATGCTCATGTTTAACCCAAACAATGTGTCATGTGACTGCAGTTGGTTCAGCAGGAAATTTTTCCCACATGGAAATTCTGACCAATCAAGAGCAGCTTTCTCACACAAGGTATTTGATCTGGTCCTCTTGTAAATGCTGCCTTGAGAACACAAACCAACTCTAGGCAATTATACACCTTCCTGATTTGGACCAAAGCAAGACCACTCTAGGTCTGAGAGCATCTCATGAGACGAAAAAACCCCCAATCTATTATTTTGTTTCTGTCAGCCCATTGGTTCCTGCTGAAGATGTAAATCTTTAAAAATACCTCACAAATATGTCGTTTTGTTCAAAAACATTGGTGGTCACTAGTTTTTATCAAACAAACAGGAGGAAATAGTGCATTTGTTGGGGGCTATTTCCAGCTGCGGATTAATCCACATTTAGTTCCCTATAGGGAGGATTTGCAGCAGCTGAACGGCGTCTGTGGGACTGAGTCAAACTTGTCCAATTTTCATGTTGAAGTCATTAATATTATGTTGTACTGCACTAACGGAAACACTTTAATAAAAAGGCTCTTTGTTTCTGGCACCTGCACCTTCTGGCTCTGCACAGATTGCATCCTAACAGAACAAAGGTCAAAGGCCAGATATCTCATTTTAGAATATGTTGAGCCTGAGCACCTCAGGCCTGTTGGAGCCCGGCTGAAGCTGGCCGCCTCCTGCAGCAGCTGGCGTCAGTTTACAGCCGACAGGGTGCCAGAATCATTCTCCTCCAGCAAGAATAACAGCTGGCACTGATTCTCATCATGCCAGCACAGGCTGCAGGACTTGATAATATTATGCTCAAGGTGGAGGCCCTGCATTGGTTTAAATTCAACTCTACTGGCAGCGTGTGAGCTTTGTCTTCTTCAGTGTTGGCTGTGTTTGGGATGTTGGTGACACACAGTTAATCCTTAATTTGTATTTCTGGATCTCAATTCAGTGTTTTTAAGATCTAATTTCTTCTTCTGTATGAATGCTCACGTCAGGTTATGGTCTCTGTTCTTTTAGTTATTGTGATTCTAGTGAAACGATTAAGATTATCTGTCTTATTTTCAGTAATTCATATATTAAACAACTAAAAAAAATGCAACTTAAAAACACAATTTGTGTCAAAGCTTCTGTTGTGTTGTTTGAGAATTAATGCGATCTAACTGAAACACTTTTATGTCATGTATTAACCTTTTATCATGTTCACTGCTCAGGTACCACAGAGTCAGATCACCTGTGGACTGCACCTTCACCTTAACTTTCCCCGTGGACTCAATGAGACAAAAGCAGCTTCTCATTTTGAGCTTATGTTAACTGTCATTGGCAGATTTGATGAGCTAAAGCTTGCTAGCTGACATTTGAGTTGGTTGAAAACTGTTTCCAGCTGACTTGTTTTAAGATAAGAACCCTGCAAAATGGCCTTAATGCTTTGGACAGCTTCGTCCATGATGTCACACTAAAAGAATAAAATCTTAAAGCTTTGAACTCAGCGTCTTTACCAGATGATGATTTTGAGAACATGGAAATAAAGGGGTAACACTGGTCTTGTAGTCTTTGTAGGGTGAGGAAATGTATCGTTGAGAGATCGACACTTGGTTAGGTTTAGAAAAAGCATCATGTTTTGGATTAAAAAAAAAAACACATGACCTGACATTAATATCACCATGGCCTCTAGTTTCGCAGACCGGGCAAGGCAGAGGCACAGCGCACCTGCGCTTCACCAACTGGGTGTGGCCAGGCGGATTTTGCAAGTTTGGCACACCGTGCGCGCTGGCGCAGCTACTCCTCTATCCCACCTCCGTCCCTCCTACATGCGCAAGTCAGAAAGAGGGAGGAGAGAAGGTGTGGAGTGGGTTTTACACACATCACACCAATCAAATGAGCCCCTCTCCTCGCCCTTAAATGTGCCGCGCGAAGGTGTAATGAGAGTTTACTCAATTCGCTATGGCAGAAGAGAGCAGCAGCATCAGACGGCCAAACTTCTCCCAGGAGGAAACTGATATTTTGGTCCGGGAGGTCCAAGCTCACAGTGTCTGAATATACAGAACTGCGAGCAGACCTCCACGGGCTGATGATGCAAAGGTAGCCTGGGAGGAGGTCACCACAATTGTAAATCAATGTTGCGTTTCTCTCGTGCACGTGCTCTCTCTTTCTCTCTCGCAGTCTCACTCTGTTTCTTTTCTTTTGACTTTTCTAAGATGACAGATTGACAGACCTTTGATCTGACATCAGATGTGACGGGACAGTCAATATAGAGATACATTTATGTGCTCATTGCAGATAGTTGCATTGAATAGTGGTTTTGTGGGTATTTATTGCATCGTTAATGTGCCTGACATTCTGGAAACCTGCCTGTGAGGTTTTGGTGACGTGTGCGCACTGTCCACCGGTCAGCCAAACTTCAGCTTACACGGGCTGTGCTCCGCCTGCGCTGACAGTAGACCTGGTTTCAGCTGGCAAGCTTTTAGCACACCTTCGGCGAAGCCTTTTGGCACGAAACTGTCACTGCGACAAGCTGGATCTGTCGACACCTCCCCCTGCTGCGCCGCCACACCCATTTCAGCGCACCTCAGTCTGCCAAACGACCAACTGAGTGCGCCTTGGGTTGCGCTGCTCGAAACTAGCTCTGCGCGGGGTTCGCCACCCTGCGCTGCGCCGGGAAACTAGAGCCCCATATGTTAATCGTGTAAGGTTACCTTAAAACAACTATTGGTTTCACACTGGAAACAAAGTTTGGTCTCCTGGTTGAAAGTCCAGTTTTGTTTGACCCATTTATCTCCCATCTCCCTGCCTTACGTGGACTTTCTCGCTCTTTGTACTCCATCAATTGCTGTCAATGTTAACTATTGCTGTGGATGTGTTTACTATGGACTCAGTTGAAAGGCTGTTGCATCTCATAAAGACGTCAAAGGCTGCCTTCTGTGTTGATATCTCACACCAAGGGGTGTGACAACAACAAACAAAGATATGGTGCTCTTGTACCTCTAGGAAGTCCAGTCTTTATGCCGCCTTTGCATTTTTACACAGACCCAACCAACAGCATGTCGCTCCTCTCTCTCATTTTTGCCTGCATACAGGCATCGCCAAATAAAAAGAGGCGTGATGGATGTGATTATGTAGACAACAATGCTGGCCTCGAGTGGAAAATAAAATATGCGCATCTGTTACATGGCGGCTGATCTCATCCTCTGCTTGAAGGGTAGGAGCTCCCAAATCTCTATTTTCCCAATTTGCTGACATTTTCAGCCGGTATCTTCTTCTTTGAGTTAGCTGCTAACTGCTAGCAGCTACTTTTAAAATCCCCAGTATTGGGTTGCACCCGTAACATGTTGTCAAAACATCACACCCGTGCTGCCCATGATGCGTCCTGTCGGGTGTCTCATTTATACAGACACTAGTTCTGCACTGTTATTACTTCCTGTGGTGGCTTGAAGGCGGGACAACTCTGCCCTCTCATTGGGTGATCGTACCTTATATATAGCAAGGCAAGGAGGCATAACACCGTGGTATTCCCGCCTTGAACAGGCAACGTAAAAGGGGCTAAAGAGCAAAGCCAAAGCCCATATAACAGTTGCGGGACGTATGGATCAAAATTTTGCAATGAATAGATTTTTTCATAATATTTTTTTTACAAATTGTGCTTTTAAAAAGTGATGGGGGACAAAGTGTCAGGGACATGTCCCCAGAATCCCCAGTGTGAATGACACCTATGTCAATCAAATATGAAAATTAGAAAGTCAAGTTAAATGATCAGACCCAAAACAAAGGAAAAGGAGTTCTCTGAGGCAACAAAAGGGATCTATGATTGGTTGTTACACATTCACAGCTCATTCACGCTTCTGTTTGGCTGCTGATTGGTCGACTGTATGTGCTGCTGCTCTCCTCCAAACACAGTCAGTCCAGAGAGGTACAACCACATGAGAGCACATTCACTGAGAAATGGCAACTCTCTTCAACAGACAAGAGTTAAGGTCTGCCCAGGAAGTCGCCTGATTTGTCACTGGGCACCATTTTGAAAAAGTCACTAAAGGGGTCTTTTAAAAGTCGCCAAACGTGGGGAGAAAGTTGGCATCACCTCCTTCTGTGGGCTTCACAGACAGCATGTACCGGTGTTCTGCTGCGAAGTGTCACCACTTGTGTTGTTGTGGTGCATTATCTGGATGCTCTTCTGTGGTGCTTTGTGGCCTTGTTGTGCAGTTGTGTGAAGTTTGGAGGTGTTTGGTGGCACTCTGTAGAGTTATGCTGCGTTTTATGTCATTTTGTGGCGGTGTTGCAGCGCTGCCAGTGAGTGCTCAGTCCCTGCAGCTGTTGGCGTTCATCACCACCCAGCCTGGCACACATGGCACACTGGCACCAACTGATAAAGCGTCTTAGGCTTTCTCCTTTTCTCACTGCTGGTTATTACACTGGTAACACTTGAAGAGGTGCTTGTAAGGAATCATACAGGTTTTATAAGCATGTTGTGGGTGAGAGAAATCTGATTATTATATAAAAACACTGAAAACAATGACGTAATATTCTGGTTGTGAGCCATAATTCCCCTGTTCTGCCTCAAACAGATCAGTTCTCTTCCCTTTTTTCTCCATCTTTCTTTCTTTCCATGCTTCTGATCGTCTCCCCTCCACCCTTTGTTTCTCTGAACATTTATTTCTCAGTGATATTTAACTGCTTTTCACTCGCTCCTTTGTCCCTTCCGTCTTTCCTTTCCCACCTACCAGAGTTTTCTTTGGACTCAGAGTCAGAGTCTGAGGTTTCGGATGACTCAGAGGTTTTCTCAGGCAGGTTGGGCAGCTGGGCGATGTCCATGGGCGTGTCTTTATACTCTGGATTACTGTGAAGAAACACAGAGAGATGGTTTTGTTTCAGTCAGTGACAACATTTACATTTTATTTATGTCTACAATTTATCGTTTGATAAAAATTGGTATTCATAATACAGTATCTCATATTGTAAATATATCATAAAGTATCATTCCACACTGGTAGTTACATTTTTTATTTAATAACAACACAATAGATGTGAACATTATCTTCTTAATTCAGCTTTTTAACTAAAACAAAATGGTCAGAGACAAATTCCAACTTTACTATTTTATATAACATATAAATATATTGTTCAGTCATTGTGAACAGTAATTTATAATTCAATAAAAAAGCATAAAAGGTCTAAAATATTTTTCGAACCTATTAAGAGTTTGACTGAAATTCTTTAAATGAACGTCTTTATTTCCGTTTTTTTCTTCTTCTTGGGCTTTTCTTTCACACATGAAATTAGCTGCAGTGAATGTAAACAACTTCCTGCAAAAACCTCATATTTAATGTGCATTTGTGTAATTTTATAACAAAATTCCAATTTCATACATTAATCTAACTCATTAATTGTGGTGCACCTCAAGGTTCTATCTTAGGTCCCATTTTATTTGCTCTGTATTTTCTCCCTTTAGGACATTATCTTCTATGAGCACACAGTCGCCTTTCACTGTTATGCAGATGACACACAAATTTACCTTCCATTAAATCCAGGAGATTCTAACTCCATCACATCCATCCAAAATTGCCTCCAGGATGAATAATTCTTGGATGTCAAATAATTGTCTTTGCTTAAATGATGAAAGGACTTAAGTTATTGTTTTCGGTCCCACCAGCACCACAGGGAGCATAGCCAGCCAGTTAGAGCCATCATCATTAAATGTTCACACCCATGCCAGGAATGATTTTGACTTTGCACGGAAATTTGATAAACAGATGGGCTCTGTGATGAAAGGCTGTTATTTCCAGCTACGTAACATTTCAAAACGTGAGTCCATCTTCTCTCAATGACATAAAGACTGTTACCACCTCTTAAATCCCCTCCTACTTACAGTGAATGTAAAAAAAACCTGCAATTATGTTATAATTAATATACATTTGTATAATTTTGTGATAAAACTCCAGTGTCTTAATGTAACTTAATTGTGGTGCACCTCAAGGTTTTATCTTAGGGCCCATTTCATTTGAATGGGCCCAGTAGACTGTAACTCAAGACTCTAATACTGCAACTCAGTCCCTGGGTGTTGGCCAGTCATCTTTGTCTCACCTGCAGCTGGTGCGGAACGCTGCAGCAAGACTCCTTACTGGTACCAGAAAAAGATATAGCATTACACTGGCACTCCTGCACTGGCTACCTATCTTGTACAGGATTGATTTTAAGGTTTTTTTTGTTTTAAAGCCATATCTGGGGCTGGCACCCCTGTACATTGCTGACCGTCTTGCCCCTACTCCACCTCTAGGCCTCTTAGATCTTCAAGACAATGTCTTTTAACTGTCCCAAAATCGAGGCTGGTGGGTAAGGGAGATCGTGTCTTTGCAGTAGCTGCTCCAAAGCTCTGGAATAGCTTTCAATCAAATATTCCTCCCTCTTAAGACACATCTTATGACGTATGTGTTTTTAGTGACTTTGGGTTGCTCTTAGTTAAAATGTGGGTATTTATGTGCATAATCTGTCATTTATTTCTCATAGACAAAATCTGGCAATGTGCAGATGTAGGGAAGCTGAGACTATCGTCGCCATAACAAATGGGCAGAGTCGACCCTCTGACCTGAGGACATAGTTGACCCAGATGACGTTCTTCTCGTTGGCATTCTTGGCGTTGATGGAGATGGTAGCGCTGGACTGGATCCAGATGTAACCGCCGTTCTTCTGGATCCACCGGTAATACTTTGTCACACACTGACCCTTATTCATCACTGAGAGAAAGACAGACAGAGAGAGGAGGTTTGTTATGTCATGGTGGATTTTGTTTGATATTCTGGATGTTTCAGACTGTTGGATGTCACACTGACCGAGCAGCTTGTTCATCACACGATGTAGAAAAGACGACGAGTTGGAGAGAGAAAGTGGGTGAGAGAGGCAGTCATCAGATGTCATGTGACAGCTGGCTGAGAGCTGCTCTGCTGCTGCCGTCATTAATCAGACCAACGCACACTGCCAGCCTCCTTGTGTGTGTGTGTGTGTGTGTGTGTGTGTGTGTGTGTGTGTGTGTTTATAGGTGTGTGTCACTGTCTGTTCATGTCTTTGTGTGTCTCTGATTGGCCTGAGACAATACACCCACGCCATGACATGATATGTGTCCCCATATGCACTTCATCGTACAATATTTTCATGATATGTTTGGCTACTTCGTGCTAACATGTTGACGTTAGCATGCCTGATGAAGAGGACCAGTGTTAGTGTGTGTTCAGACAGAGTAAAGTAAAACTTTGCCTCATGTCATTTGCTCATTTGACAAACATCCAACTGTACAGACATCAGCCTCAGTGTCTGAAATTTTTCATGTCGTCTCTGCATCACGTAGACTCATAAGGCGAAAGAATCAATGGATTACTTAATGTGCCTACTGGGCCCGGGCCCAGGGCCCCCCTGAACTTCATCTGCACAATGTCACTCAAACTACTGTAACATGTTCTAACCAGGAAAAGACTCAAAATGACCATGATGCAAAGAGAGAGAGATGCAAAGAAACTGCAAAGAGACACAAATCAACCAGAAATACTCAGTGACTAAAAAAATGTGCAAAACAACAACAAACTAGAATTTCAAGGTGGACATCCAAAATTAGTCACCAATTCAGTCTCTGACCAAATGTCTCCCCTTCTGTTCCTGAGATATGACACTGAGTAACGGACAAAAAAGCATTTTATGCAGAACATGATGATGTCACGGTGAAGTTGACCTTTGACCTTCAGGATATAAAAGGTCATCACTTCATTATTTTATCCTGTTAGACTTTTGTGTGAATTCTGTCATAATTATTGTATGAATTCCTGAATTGTTGCCAAAAGGATGCTTTGTGAGGTCACAGTGACCTTGATCCAGATTTGAATCAGTTTATTGCTGACCCTGAGTGAACGTTTGTGCCAAATTTGAAGAAGTGACCTAAACTTGTTGCGGTATTGTGTTCACAAGAATGAGATGAATGCAAGGTCACAGTCACCTTGACCTTTGACTACCAAATTGTAATAAGTTCATTGTTTACTCCAAGTGAACGTTTGTGCCAGATTTGAAGAAATTCACTCCAGGCAGAAGATGAGCCAGACAAGGTCACACTGACCTTGACCTTTGACCTATAATCACCAAAATCTTATCAGTTCATTGTTGATTCAGAATTGACCTTCTCGTCTGGCCATGGCGGTCACTGGTGTGGAGGCATAAAAAGAGACAAAACCAAAAAGTCGTGTGTGTGTCTTGCTCCTTTGTGGGAAAGATGGTGGGGCCTTTTGTGTATCTGTCCCCAGAGGTCCATTGTCTCAAAATCTGCACATGGGATAAAGACAACAGAATTCCATGATTTTTCCAAAACTTTCAAGGATTTTAGTAATTCTGTGACTTTTCCAGGCCTGGAAAGCAAGACTCCATGGCCATGGGTTATTTATTTATTCAACGCTGAGCATGTTAGGTCTCCATACTTTTCTGCTTTCCTTCTTTATTCATTATTTCCTCAAAACTTTAGATACAACTTTTTAACCATTCACCAAATTATCACCAAAATCCTCCAAACAGATTTATTTTGCACACATGACAACACTAATATCTGCTTTCCATCAGAGTATGGAGAACATTTACCGTCTGTGCATTGTGTTTCTGCTTATCGTCCTCTGGTAAAGGAAGATTACAACACACACACACACACACACACACACCTGGAAGAGCTGCAGTACCTGCTGCTCTCCACCAGATAGCGCTGTGTCACTGTGACAGCACCTCGCGGCCTTGGGAGGTGGCAACCCCCCGCCTGCCCCCCACCCCCCTCCCCAGCCCCCACCCGCTGCTCCGCCCTGCGACGGTACGCAGGCAATAAATTTGGCTAAATTAACCACTAAATGGTTATCTCAAGCAATATGTATTGGCATTAATCAGGAGCCGCTCAAACAGAAACAGTCAGAGACCAGAAGCGAGGGCCACTAAATTCATATCCCTCTCCTCCATTTAATTACGGACACAAATAGGTTTTTCCACGACAGAGAAGAAAGAGAGAGAAAGTAGAGAGGGTGATTTATATAAAAAGAAGGCCAGTAATTAAAAACTATTAGAAACTAATAGCATTGTTTAAGACGACATCCCCAGGGCTGCTGTAATTGACTTTGGTCGGGCGGCCGGCGCTCATTCCTTCTCTATTTGTCTATTCATAGAGAGGGGGAGAGAGATGGAGGAGAAAATAACTTGTTTGCATGTTAAGGCAGAGATGGTGAGATCACGTCACCTTGAATGTGACCTTGCTTTGTTTGTACGGCAGAGTAAATAACGACACAATGAATGCGCACACACACACACACACACACACTGCTGCCTGTTCAGATGACTTCAGGTCCTCAGAGAGCAGCTCAGTGTATCAGCATGTCCAATGGAAGAGGACACACACACACATACACACACACACACACACACACTCATACAAGGCTTTATAACGCCAGCAGACAGCTCACTGTGCTGTGCTGTAATACACACTGTCTCACACATGAAACCATACTGTCAGCTGATGTTCGCTGCTCACCAGGACATAAAAACCTTTATAATCACTATTCAATAAAGACAAGGCTACATAATCAATACTCACATTGACCTTAGGGCTATTTTTTATTTGAAGCTTTTATTTTGAAGCAGTTTGTGTTACTAACAACACAAAAAAAGCTAAAGCTGTGGTCTGATTTGCATTTAAAAAATATACAAATCACATTTATCTGTGTTGTGAAGACAAATTGGACAAACTTAGAGACGAGCAGTGATGTGTTTTATAATGTAAGTAATGCAAATTTTGCAAGTGATGGAGATGTGACATTGGGGAACTTTTGTACCGTGTATCAACCCAACTGGATTTGATCGAGATCGCACTCTTAGGTCAAGTCCTGAGACTTTCGGTGGGACCAGACACTTCAGTCAAAATCTGAGACTTTCAGCGAGACCTGAGACTTGAGAACAGAGACTTTAGTAGAGGCCCAAGATTTTAGGTGAGACCGGAGACTTAAGTCAAGCAGGAGACTTTTGGGAAGACCAATGACTGTAATCAAGACCAGAGACTTCAGTAGAGAGATTGGAGACTTCGGCGAGACCAGAGACTTTCATCAAGCTTGCAGAATTTTGGTGAGACTAGAGACTTTAGGTCAGACCGGAGAGGTCTTAACGTGGGACTGGAGAGTCTAGTTGAGATCGGAGACATTTGGCGAGACCAGAGGCTTTAGTTGAGACTGGAGACTTAAGTCAGGCTGGGAGACTTTCGGACACTTCAGTCAAAATCAGAGACTTTAGTAGAGACCAGAGACTCTAGTAGAAAACAGAGACTTTAGTAGAGACCAGAGACTCTAGTAGAAAACAGAGACTTTAGTAGAGACCAGAGATGTTAGTTGAGATTGGAGACTATCGGCAAGACTGAAGACTTTCAGTGAGCTCGCAGAATTATGACAAGATGAGAGACTTTAGGTGAGATTGGAGACTTTAGTACAGACCAGAGACTTTAGTAGAGACCAGAGACTTTAGAAGAGATCAGAGGCTTTAGTTGAATCTGGAGACTTTAGTAGAGACCAGAGACTTTCAACAAGACGAGAGACTTTAGTCAAGACCAGAAACTTAAGTCTAGACTGGAGACTTTACCTGAGACCAGAGATTTTAGTAGAGACAAGAGACTAGCTCAGACCAGAGACTTTGGTAGAGACCAGAGACTAGCTGAGACCAGAGGCTTTAGTAGAGACCAGAGACTTCAGTCGAAACTGGAGACTTTAGTCGAGACCAGAGACTTTCAACAAGACGAGAGACTTTAGTCAAGACCGGAAACTTAAGTCTAGACTGGAGCCTTTAGCTGAGACCAGAGATTTTAGTAGAGACAAGAGACTAGCTCAGACCAGAGACTTTGGTAGAGACAAGAGACTAGCTCAGACCAGAGACTTTGGTAGAGACCAGAGACTCTAGTAGAAAACAGAGACTTTAGTAGAGACCACAGATGTTAGTTGAGATTGGAGACTATCGGCGAGACTGAAGACTTTTAGTGAGTTTGCAGAATTATGACAAGATGAGAGACTTCAGGTGAGATCGGAGACTTTAGAACAGACCAGAGACTTTTGAGGAGACCAGAGACTTCAGTTGAATCTGGAGATTTTAGTAGAGAACAGAGACTAGCTGAGACCAGAGACTTTAGTAGACAACAGAGACTTTAGTAGAGACCAGAGATGTTAGTTGAGGTTGGAGACTATCGGCGAGACTGAAGACTTTCAGCGAGTTTGCAGAATTTTGGCAAGATGAGACACTTCAGGTGAGACCGGAGACTTTAGAACAGACCAGAGACTTTAGAACAGACCAGAGGCTTTAGCTGAACCTGGAGACTTAAGTAGAGACCAGAGACTTTCAACAAGACGTGAGACTTTAGTTAAGACCGGAAACTTAAGTCTAGACTGGAGACTTTAGTAGAGACCAGAGATTTTAGTTGAATCTGAAGACTTTGAGACTGGCAATAGTAACGGGTCCATGATAATAAAAAAAATGACTCAAGACCAGACTCAGTCTTGCCTCAGTCCATCTGTCCATCCTCCCTTTTTGTCTCTCCCTCTGTCCTCCCTCCTCTGTGTCTTGCAGGTGAGGTTTCTGTGTTTAACCCTCTTCTCGTACTCCTCCATTAAATCACCCACTCTCTGATCGTCCACTAATGAAGGAGAGGAGAGGAAGGGAGAGAAAGAGGGAGACTGTGTGCTGGAGGCTCGCCTGAGGCTGCAGGGGAGAGACCATAGATTAAAGGAGTCCTATTCCCTTTTAAAGTCTCTCCACCTCACTTTTTTTCTCTTCATTTCCTCCGTCGCTCTCTTTCTCTTTCACTCAATGTCACACTTTGCGCCGTTGTCTTTCCCTCTGTGTTTACCTCTCTCCTCTTCTCACCTTCCTTTTTTCACTCCATCTTCCTCCCCTTTACACCCGTCCTCTCGCTCCCTTTCCTCCTCTTTAATGTGCTGGATTTCCTCTTTAGTCTTGTCTACCTTTCAGATTACCTTTACCCCATTTACCCTGAGTGTGTGTGTGTGTGTGTCACATTAACGTGGAGGCTGTGAAATTGTATTATGGAAACGTCCTTCCGGTCTGACAGGAGATGGAGGCATGAAGACCTTCTTGTTATATGAGGAATAAAAACTAAATCCCTGCTCTGTCGCCCTCTGATGGCCCACTGAGGAACAAAAAAGATTTTTGTTTTCCTACAAGATATTAGAGATGTACTAGTCAATTTAATTACCTGGATATTGACAGCCTGAGTCTTCTCAATATCTTACTTCCTGCATTGTGTCCGGACCCGTCAACCAACATCACACACTTCATGTCAAAGGACACATGAGGGATGACTTCAAGGGACCACGTCCAAAGATGGTGCCCCATGGCGCCTCCACTGAATATTCACAGGGAGCATGTGCCAAAAGTTTCCCAGGCTTCTTCAGGCTGCAGGCACATTTTTGGAGCCCATAGTACATGCACAAGAATCTTTGTCTGGCTGAGCAAAGCCCCCAGGAACAGCGTCGCACTTTGAAGCCAGAAAGACGCAGTGGCCAAACCGTGAATTTTAAACTTGTGGGTTCTTCACGAGATGCCATTGGGCCCAAAAAGATTTACACTGTGAAAGAGATATTGTAAATCCTTAAAGTTGGAGGAGTCATTAATAGCTGAATCCAGAGTTATTTCCTGTCATTAATCATGTGAAAGAGCCTGAGACTGCGCACTTGGGAGGTGTAGTAAAAGACACACAAGGCGCTTGCTCTTTGGATCCATAGATGCCGAAGATCCAGGTAATGTTATATCCAGAAATTCAACTTTTTTGCCCCACTGAGGAACTTCCATAGAATTCAAAGGGGCAGAGCCTCCTCCGAGGTATCCAGTTGGTTTTTACATCCATGGTCTGAGCTGATTTTCTGGTGATTTCCTGCACAGAAATAACTCACCAACATGACTTTTTCATTTTTTTTTATTGGACCTATTGGAACTCTAACCATAGAGAGTCATGTCAGAGTGTTCGGGTCCATGTCATTGGTTCAACAGCCCATTAGTCCGACTGTCCGCGGTGCTGACGGCGGGCGTATGGTGCGCCGTGACCGGCTTGAGGCGGAGCAGGCTCACAGCTTATGAGTTTGTCACTTTCTTTTTCATTTTAACCCACACCATGATCTTTTCCTGACCCTAACCAAGTGGTTTTTGTGCCTAAACCTAACCAGACCTTAACCACAGGGCATCATGATGATTTCGGAATGGACTTCGGAACAATGAGTTTAATATGGTCGGAACGATGGGATGTCAAACCAATGGGCTGTTCCCGCAGCGTTCGTGACGATTTAACAAATTTTAAAACATCAGGGAACTGCCTCACACAGTCTTTAGCAGCAGTGTTCATTGGTTAATGTGAGACACATTTGGGTCACACAGGGGGATTGTGGGGGATTGCTATGATTGGTGAAACTTACAAGCAAATGCGATAATTAGTTGACGAATTTGTGGGAAAGTTGCGGTAATTGGATGAAACTGAAAGGTCAAAATTGCCAAATTCACAGGGATTGGTTGAATTGTTGCTTTTGTGACACTGCAACATCCTGGAGGGGGTGACTTAAGCAGGATTTATACTTCTGCATCAGATCAACGCTGTACCAAGGGCATAGGCTTTGCCTAGGTACATACCCTACACCTCTTCAACACCTCTCTAGAAATGTAACTACATGTTTCGGTGATGTAGACCTCCAACACTGACATTTTATGTCTTGTGTGTGATTTAATCCTGATGTTGTTGTCCAAAATCAAAGAATTGAAGTAGTACAAAATTTTAAATATTTAGGAGTCATTCTTGACCCACAGCTTAATTTTAAACAACAGGTAAAGAAAATTGTGAACAGAATGAAAGTTAACTTGTCCAATTTTAGATATATTTGACATAATTTAACCACAGAGACAGCTAAGCTATACCTCGATTCAATGATTGTATCACATATGCTATATTGTATAACAGGCTGATCAACATCAAGCAAAACAATTCTAAACCTATTGAGACAGTCTACAAACAAGCCTTAAAAGTACTTGATTAAAAAACCCAAAATGTACCATCATTCTAAATAAGTATGACCAATTGAACTGGGAAAACATTGTAAAACACACTGATTCTGTACTTGTTTACAAAATTCTGCATGGTCAAGCTCCACCACCATTACTAAATTTTGTCCAAAGAAACTCTAACAGATCAACTAGAGCTGGCTCAAGGGGTGACTGTAAAGTACCACTCAGGAAAACTACATTTTGTCAAGCAACATTCTCCTATCGTGCATCCCAAACATGGAACATTTTACCGAGCACAATACGTGAATTACCAACTACAACATTATTCTCCAAACATCTTAAAGCATGGTTATTGGAAAACCAGATCTGTGAACATAATATCGTCTGAATTGTATGCTTGTTATCTGTTGTACAACCATTGTTATGCAACCATCTATAGTATATGACTCTTGTCCTGTTTTGTCTTATTTTAAGAATGAAATGCAATCTCTCACTTTATCATGGGCAATCAAGCATTTTAAAATCAAACACTTCCAGCCCTTTATCTTGGACAGCCAACAATATCATCTTGCACTTTACCGGACATTCAAGCACTTCAAGCACTTTATTATGGACAGTCAGCTACAGCATTTTGCACTTTACCGGGCATTTTTGCAATAATAATCCAGTACTTGCATGCACAATTGCCACTTTGTATGGACCTTCTGATATGAATTTTTGTGGATTTTTTATGGACTTCCTAATATGAATTTTCAGCACATGCACTTTATAACTGTACGGGCATTGGTGCAATAGAATTTGACTAACTATATAATGTTGTCCCCAGCTCAGCTACACTGTCAGCTCTGTCATTGTCATGTGTTGTTGTTGTTATGCCATGCCTTATTCTCCTCTGTTATACTTCTCCTTGCTTTGATGTCCTTCCCTTTCTCTCTTCTCTTTCTCTCCCTGAACACCTACCTGCCAATGGGACAAGGGATGGAAATTAGCTGCTTGGCTATAATCTCTTACATGTTTACATTGTTAATGTTCATTAATATGTTCTGTCCCATTTTTAAAACAAAAAAATAAATAAAAATAAATTTATCCTGGCTTCATGAGCAGGGGAAATCTCTGCTAACTGCTAGGCTAATTGTGACAATGTAAAATGCCATAGGCTTATGCTAATAATGTTGACGTGTTTTCATTGTGGAGAAAAATATGTCCAGAATAAGACAATTTGTTGTTGAACCTTGTGAGTTGTGATTGAGCCAAATTGTTTAACATTTCTTTTGTTAAATGTCGCTGTTGTTCTTGGCTTCATATGAGTAGAGGAACTCTCTGCTAGTCGCTAGGCTAATTTATACAATGTAAAACACCATAGGCTTGTGCTAATAATATTAGCATGTTGTATTTGTGGGGAAAACGTATAGTACAAGACAAGTGTTTGTTTGTTGAGTTATAATGAAACCAATTTCTGCACTCATCTTTGAAACTGTCAGTGTGTTTTATATGTACTTTGAATCAACCAAACTTTATAGCACTTCACAGAACCCACACCGCCGACTGGTGTTTTGGAGGTGTAATTGCAGAGTGACACAGACGCACCACCGCACACATATAAATGCTCACAATGGCGTAGGCCACATGCGTAGGCTAAGCTGTAGGCTATGTGTAGAGCCGATGCACGACTATAAATCTCCCTTTGTACTGAAACAAACCAATCAGAGGCAGTGGAGTAGCTTGTTAGCATGAGTGCTAGCTCAGCCATCCCTGTTGATCACATGAGCCTGGTCTCACATGGCATAGCGGTTCCTTGAGAGTCTCCTCTAGCAGCAATGACGCTGCTGTTTGGTCTATATTTATTTTTCCCTGCAGAGGAAGAAGTTGTCTTCCGCTTTAATTTTGACGGACAGCTTGAGATAACAGGAAGAGGCAGTTAGGTGATTGTTTAGAAACTTTACGTCTGCTTAGATTTGATTACAACATGAGTCAGGACACCTCCAGATGTGAAATTCTTTTGTACTTATCTACATTAACACTCTTCGTTTTCTTCCTTAACTGTAGAGAAGTCATGGAAAAGTCAGTAGGTGACGTTTCGGTGACTTTGTTTCATACACTGTGTGTGTGTGTGTGTGTGTGTGTCATGTCATTGAGGTTGTCCATGTTTCTCACTCATCCCGACAGGCTTATTTTTGTGTGTGTGTGTGTGTGTGTTTTACAAACGTACTTGTGTGCATAGCTTCACAGGTGTGTGTTTTGTCTGCCTTTCAGTGTGTGTGTGTGTGTGTGTGTGTGTGTGTATTCATTAAAGGCGGTGTTAGTCCAGAGAGACGAGCTCTGCTAAAACGCCTGCAGGCTTTAAATCCACCGAGCTTTCACTTCTGTGCTCGTCTCTCGCTCCCTCTCACTCTCTTTCATTTCCCATTGCATTTGAATGTCTCTCGGTTGTGTCTCCATCTCCCAAACATCCTGTCTGTCTCTGTTCTGTCGTCTCCTCCATTGGTAATTCTCAGTCTTTTCCTCTCTCTGTATGTCCAAATGTCTCTCTCCTTAAAACATTATTTTTATCATGTTTCTCTCCTCGTCTCTCAGAAAAACTAGATATCTCTTTTTGTTATTAAGATGGTTTCCCCCATGTCGTCCTTGGACTCCCTGAGAACCAGAGCGGAAAATCTCCTCTTTCCAAAGAGACGAGTGTTTTCTCTTCTGTCATGTTTTCTCATTTCCCCATGTTCTTGCTTTTATTGTTAAAAGACATTTAATATTTCTCTCTCTCTGATAATCAGCTCTTTTCTGGAGAATAAACTTTTTTTTTCATTCAAATTTGACGTCCACACTGTTCGGCAACTTCGGAGCCAATCACAAACAGATTTGTGGAAAAGTTACCTGAAAAAAAACTACTTTTCAGAAAAATAAAAACTTGTTTTTGTTTGTTAGATAGATGAGACTTAATTCTATAAGTCCACAATTTGCAAATGATTTCCCAATAATGACAGTCAGTCAGTCATTGGAAAGTAACTAAGAACATTTAAGCCCCGTTTCCACCAAGCAGTTCGGTTCACTTCTTCAGTTTCCACAGTAAAAGTTGTGGATGGTACCAACGGAAGCGTTCCTTACCGTCCCCATGTTTGGTCCCCCCTCTGTTGGGGTACCTAGCACACAGATCTGTTACTAAAAGGTGGAGCTGTGAACACTGCAGTCTGATTGGTCAGTAGAGGACGGTCACTAACTTCTAGCCTTGCGTCACCAGGCTCTTCACGTACGGGGAAGAGCCTGGTTTCCATTTACTCTGAATTTTGTCTGGATTCTGGTTCCGGTCTAGAGAGTGCATCCGGAATTCACCAAATTCACCAAAGTAAAAGTGTTCACCAAAGTAAACTTTAAATTCTGGCGCACCATCGATTTACAATAAAAGAAAAAGGTTAACTTAATGGCTTGGGGCTTTTCTTGTAAATTATATTCTTTAAATTAAAAAGTTTCAGCGCATTTTTATGAGCTTGGTGCTTTTATTTTGACGAAAAGGCGCATCCATCGAATTCCGGATCCTGTCTCTCTCGCCCTCGTTCCGGTTCCTTACCAAAACGGCCACTAAACGGCCCCAGACTACTAACATCATTCACTGGGCCGACTGCCGGCAACTTTTAAGGTGGAACGTTAACTTGTAATGTTACTCAATGCATGAGTTGATGACGTGAATCCATCAGCACACCTTAAATTTCACTGTGACAACTTTGACCATCACTTTAGTTTTTATATGACACACACTTTTAGTAATGACTTTAAAAATATAGATTAATTTGGAGCGGATTATGTGAAGGTCATATATTCTAATCCTCACTTCCTGTGGGCTACAGCAACACTAAACCCCTGAGCTTGCCTGAGAAGGACTAAATGCACAAAGCTGCTATTTTTAAATATCCCATGGAGAGAGACTCTCACTGCAGCCTGTTCTATTTTGTTGTGAAAATGTGGGCGTGCAGCCTCGTTCTGTGGACGATAAACCAGGTGCAGACTTCCATCTGTGTCACCGCTGATGAGGAAATACAGCGAGTGCTGGACGGAGCAGTGAGTGACAACAACCCCGCCCACATTTAAGAGGACTGTCTGAACACACCGAGGGTCTAGGTACCATGTCTGAAGGCTTACTGCTGGTTCCAAAGGTCCTGGACTGAAAGGGTTTGGTGGGAATGGCGCTTTACTCAAGTACTGTGCTGAAGTACACTTTTGAGGTACTTGTACTTTAATTTTCTGTTCATTTCTACTTTAGAAACATAGTAGAAAAGATAATGACTAAAATGTTTTGAATTTTGTCAAATAAAACTATGAAGGATAAAAATAATTAAAAGGTGAATAAAACATTTTTGTCTCAAGATCTTGAATAGCCGTCAAAATGAACATTACTTTGAGCATCACAAGCTGAGCGCTAGCTAGTTCCATGTTATTGGAGAGAAGGCAGACATCTCTACGGCCGATATGTCCAACACTTTGTAACTCGGTGCTCGAGACAGCTGTGAGACATTCCTTTGCTTTATTGTAAAGACATAATGAGTACAGTCTGTCCTCTGCACATCTCTTTCGCTTTTACCCTGCAGTTCATCTCCCCTCCTCGGGAACAAGATGAGATTTCTCTTTTGTCCATCTTGTCCTTCTGAGATCAACTCAAAGACGAGTATTCTTTCCTTTCCCTGTCTTCCTTTATTTCTGTAAAACCAAGAGAACCCTCTCCTTATGTCTCCGTCCTCACATATCCTCTCTGAGAAATGGGTATTTCCTGTCTTTTTTAGTCTACTGTTCTCATTCCTCCTGCCTCTTTCTTTTCCTCTTTACCTGTCTCTCCTTGAGAAAATGAGCATTCTGTCCTCTGTTCTTTCTTGTCTCTATCTGCAAATCATTCGTTCCCCTTTCTTTGCCTTTCTCTGAGAAAAGACGAATCTCTCTCTTCATCCCTTGTGCAAAGCATTTCTCTGCTTCTCCCTCTTTCTCTGCCTACAAATCACTCCTTCCTGTTCCCTCCCTTTCTTTCTGTGTGAAGAGACGAGTTCACCCTCTATCTCTCTCTTTCTCTGTCTCTCTGTTCTCGAAGTGGAAACGAGGACAGATTGACTTTGAGATCTGACCCGAGCTAAGACCGGCTGTCAGCAGGTAATGATAGAGACTTAGAGAGTGACGCCTTTTCACAGAGAGGGATCACGCCTCGTCCTCCACTTAAAAAGAAGCCTTTTAAAATTTAGATCCCTGTTGAGAGAACAGGCTATCCCTCTAAAATACACCTTGATCGATTCCCTAACTATCCGACTCCTGCAGCAGCGGGAGGACCGAGAGCAGACGTGGAAATAAATCCCACAAAAAAATCAGAGCCTGCAAGCTGCTGCTGCTCTGCAGAAACACAAAAGTGAAGAAAAAGTATTTTTCTCAGCTGAAATCTGCAGCTGTTGGACAACAACATGAAGCCTCCTCTGAAAAACACTTATTTGTGACAAATTTTATGTACTTGAGCCTAAATTCAGCGATCAGTCAGAGACCGAAAAGAAAACATGATGGCCTTTTTCAGGAAACCTTTGGGAACTTTTCCTGCAGTTCACCCACAGGAAGTTGTCTCTGATTTTGGCTTCTGGGTCTCAAAATTTCATGTTCCTGAGGTGGGACTCTCTGATGGACCAGTTAAGTATGCAGGTAGAGTTTATGGTCCAGATTATTGCTGATCCCACCCAACTTTCTCATGCACTTGCACAACTGTAAATCACAAAGTACAACCTGGTTCCTCCTTATTGCTGTCTACTTACATGCAAAAATTGTTTCTTTCACTGGACGAGGAAAATGACTCGACCTATGTAGAGACTCTGGAAAGCTTTGTTGCCCTTGACAAACACAGTTGCGTAACTGAGGCGTAGCTTTTAGCGCTGAACCTTTCTCACTCATCAAACAACAAACCTCCGGACTGTTCTGACTATTTTACCAACGCGGTCTCACTCTGAGGTCTTCAAATATTGATGCTTGGCCACTGACTTCCAATGTCAGACACTGACGAATAAAGCCGTCCTTTCACATTGGCATGATACGCTGTTGGTTGCTGTTGCGGCTTCAGGGGGAAACACGGCAGGACAACAACGAAAGTTAAGGGGGCGGAAGTCCAAGGTGGTGATGGATGGGTGCAACAACAACCAACTTTCACCCTGGAGGCCAGTGTTTGCTTCCTGTAAGACTGTAAAGCCTGTTCTTTTTTCCCACACCCAACCACGTGCATGTGTTAGCTAAAACGTAACCAAGTGTGTTTGTTCTTGAAGGAAAAATACGTCAATTTGAGTTGTGCCCTCCGCCTCTTCCTCAGTTACTGCCACACATACACTCTCATTTTGTGGGAAACTCTGCATTAAGTTACCAGAGAAAAGCACACATAGCAGGCAAGTGCCAAAAAGCATTGGAGAAACACTGATTTGTAACATGAAACTGCTTCAGTCAGTGTTTTTCAGGGTTTAAAGTAACCTTCTGGATGATGACCACTGAAGTAACTCTTACCTGGAAACCTTTCAGCAGGTTGAAATTTGCAATCCTCATTGCTAAACATTTTCTTTAGCGAAACTTGGACACAAAACAGACTGGAACAAGCAAAAGGTAACAATAAACTATTTCATTTCTCTGTAGGGTTCTTTTACAATCTGAGTCAATCAGTGGCAAAAACATGCACTTTTATTGGATGTTAATTGATGGTGTGAACACGCACTGAGTGGTTACACTGTAGCCTGTTTTACTCAATCATTTGAACCAGTTTCAAAACCTGTTGTTCCCACCAGTCCAACTATTGAGTGCCTGCAAAAATACAAAAGACTTTAGTGGACTAAATGAAGTGATCATCTTGGATTATCTTCCAGGAGATACAGAACCATACAAACCAAACCAACATAAAGAGAACTGGACGCTCCTTCTTGTAGTAAAGTAAAAATATTCTCATGCACAAACTCAACAAAAACAAAATTCAGGACAAAAAGAAAATGTTTTTTCTGCCTGTACTTGATGTCCGAACCAAACCACACCTGAAGCTCATCACTGACAAAACACAAACCAGACTTGTCGCTACCCAATTAGGCGGAAAGCTCCACCACATCTGCTAAAACAGAATCATTAGACTGCTGCTCTGAAATCAGCTTCCACACAATCAGCAAACGAGTTCATGAAGCCGCCGAATTAAACCGCCCCAAAGAAAGGCAGATTTCAGAACAATCTGACGGCGAGGATGAAGAGAGAAAAAAAGACACGGAGCACCTCCAGCGCCCCGTAGCCATCCATTTCTGAAAGCCCCCCTTTCAGAGAGGAAATTAATTTTGAAAGAGGAAGAATAAAACGAGCAGCCGAGGTGACCGAAGGTGCTGTATTAGACTACGCTCGACTAAAACCAAGTCATTTAAACCGCTGGCTGCCGGCTCGCCTCCCTGACCTCCCATCCTCACAGCAGACAGAGACGAATAATCTCCCTTCATATTTCACTTCCTTTTTTTCTCGTGTTTTACACATCCTAACCTCCCCCCCTCCTCGTCCTGTCTGACCCCGCCGGGCTGCCGTAGAGTCACTTCCTGATTGCCACTCTGGATGTTCAGAGCTCAGGAACTTTTGGGGAAGGTAATTGAAAAAGTTTCAGGGAGCTTCATGCTTTTCTTTTTTTCTCCGGTGAGGTGTGTGACATGTTTTAGTTTTGTCAGGTGTTATGGTAGCAGTGTCAGCAGGCAGAACTCAAGGAGATTCACAAGCAGGTACAAAGTTCTTAACTGAAATTGCTGAAAGTAGAGACACAAAACAATCGCCAGAAAAAACGTTGTGTGTTTCTGCAAACCAAGAATACCGTACAGCTGTACGTTATTGTGGCCCCCAAGGTGCTGCACCAGAAGGTTAGAGGTTTCCTCCTCAATGTGGACAGTTCATTCTGAAGTCGTCAAATACCACCATTTTATCAGTGATTCACCTTTTACGGTGGTACAATACACCTGTGGGCGGGGTCAGCTTGTAATGCTGCCGGACAGAACCTTTTGTGGTGTTATGAAATGCCACCACTCGGCTGTACGGCACCTGTCCCGGCAGTATGATGCCTGGACGGGTGGCGTCAGGTCATAACACTGCTGGAAGGCACCTAGTGTCACACCATCCACCATCCCCTCCACGTACAAATGGCGACCGGGCAAACAGTGTTCGGATATTCAGCGTGTTCTCAGTGCATGCATACTTCCTAAAATGTTCACCAGCTGTAAACATGCCAGATGTTTACATGTGTACATGAAGTTGTAATGAAACATGAATTCTCCTCAGTTTTTGTGTGAGGAAGTAAAAACTATGACATTGCAGCTGTTGTGGAAACCTTTCCATTTTTCAACAGAAGATAAAACTGCCTTTAGACATATTGGTCTCAAAGTCTTGGGTCGGAGTTGGTGTTTCTCACGGCAACAGTTGACTGACAGCTGAGAGCTGGTTTTGCCAGGAGACGTGCTGTCACCTATCATGCTGTCTACTGACTGGAGGAGTCAGTGTCTGTAACAGCTTTGATACGAGACCTTAGATTTCAATGAACCAACACAGTGTTAGCATCAACATCAGCTGATAGCAACTTAATCAGTCTGTCTCTTTACAACATTCAACGTGTGGACACGTCATGCAGTAGAGTTAGTGTTCCACGAAGGTGCTAATATGTGCAATGATACCAGGTCTGTCTGAAATCTGACGCAAAAGTTAATTTTTTTTACAGACTCGATGCAAATTCTGGACTCAACTAGAGTTACTGCCCCATGGTTGTATGACTCCGCCCACCAGTCCAGTGTCTCTGACAGTCTCCATCCATGTCAGTGAAAACATGGATGCTTCACACACAGAAGATCTATACAATCAGCACAGTTTCAAGATTAGAGTCACTCAATCAATCAATCAATCAGTTTTATTTATAAAGCCCAATATCACAAATCACAATTTGCCTCACAGGGCTTTACAGCATACAACATCCCTCTGTCCTTATGACCCTCGCAGCGGATAAGGAAAAACTCCCAAAAAAAACCCTTTAACGGGGGAAAAAAAAAACGGTAGAAACCTCAGGAAGAGCAACTGAGGAGGGATCCCTCTTCCAGGACGGACAGACGTGCAATAGATGTCGTACAGAACAGATCAGCAATTCACCAATTCAGTATCTGACCAAATGTCTCCCCTTCTGTTCCTGAGATATGATGTTAAAACATGATGATGTCACAGTAGATTCATGACTTAAACTGACATGTGCATATGCATTTTTTGTCAGATTTATACAGTCTTGCTTTCACCTAATTTTTTTTATAAATCTCGATCATTGTGGCGCTGGGCTCACGTGCACAAGCTTCATTCCCACACCCACAGTTCAACATAGATGATGAAGAAACACCCTTAAACATTGCAGTGCAGCAGTGACAGAGCAGCCGTCATTACACACGACTGTGGATATTTGTAGCATCCTTACCGCTATTTAATTATATTTCTGCAAACCATTATCGCAGTAAAATTCTGATATCATTATTATTAAACATCAGAAGGACGATCAGTGATTCATTCACAGCGCTCATGTGGAAACTGACTTTACAAAATGCTCCACAGGATAAAATTACACCATCACTTACAGGGAGGTGAATAAAAATAATGCGGAAATGTATCACTCATAAATGAGTTGAGATCAGCTTAATAAATGCACCTTTGACTGATTAGAGAATGCAGTGTAAGCTACACAAACAACCTTAAAACAATGTGTCCTGTCTCTCAGCTAATATGTAATCTCCTCCTTCATATCAGCCAAAGCTATCTTGGGTAAAACCGTGTGTACGCCTGCTATGAAGAATGCGTGACGTACGCACATTCTTCCTTTATAAATGCCACTGTCTGTGTGGAAAAGACGTACGCATGGTTTTTGTGCGCACACGTCTTTTCTGCATCGGCCCCTCGAGGCCTTACAAAGTTTGGAAACTGTTCTGGCAGCAAAACACTGCAGTGGTCACATTTGTGTAAATAAAGAACATTCACGCAAGGTTTTGTGCGAACGCAGCTCCCTTTCAGGATGAAGTGACACCTTAAAGCAACAGAGAGCACTCAGAGCGTTAAAACAAATGAGCACATTGCTCACTGTATCTGACTGTAATCAGCTGCAGCAGACAGGATTTGATCCCATCAGCATGTTGTCCTCGCTGTGCGGTTGTTATTATTTGGCGTTCCGCCTAAACGCCTTCACTGCCTCCGACACGCCATGAAACGCTGTGCAGCTCTGAACGCCTCCTCAGCTTTTACCACCACAGTAAAGATCTGACTGCAGCAACAAACAGCACGCCGCAAATCATCCGGACAGCCACTAAACAGGGACACCAAGTCTCTGCCTCTGAGTGTGTGTGTGTGTGTGTGTGTCGGTCGGAGAGGCAGAGTGTATTATGCCTCCTGACAAGGGTAATAAGATTGTAGAGTTGCTGCTGTGAGGAAACTTTTCAAAGATACAGCAGAGCAAAGATTCTTTAAGTGGCCTTTAACTTTCAAAGTTAAATCTAGAAATACTGCTGCTGCAATATTCCTCTTACACAAATACACAGGAGAAGACTGTCTGCAGGACTAACGACACACCGTCATTCCCAACTCTAAAAATCAAAAGCCAAAATCAAAAAATCAATCGGCGTGTCAATTCATGTTCCTAACACACATTGTGTCTTTTCAAAATAAACTTCTGTTTTTACAGCAAATGAACAGTTTCTGCTTGTTAAATGCAGACACTCTTTTTCAAAATAAACTCACAACATAGGTGAAAAACTTTTTAGTTTTCCTTCCACAGGTTCAGGCAACAAAAGCATGTGATTAGGTTACAAACCACCACGGTTTAAAACAAGTACGTTTGTCACTAATGTAATCTAGCGTCATGTGACATACATCACCAGTATAGTGTGCTAAATATACCAGCAAACCACGTCGTTATTATTAAAACAACTCGATTGACTTTTGGTTTCACACAAGCGGCGGGCTCCAAGGTGAGTCAGTTTTGCCCGGAGGGTCAACAAATGTCGCCGCCTGGGTCGTCTCATACCACCGCTGAAGGTTGACTTCTTTGCATCAGTGTCTGACGCTTGGAGGGTAGAAACGCTTACCTTAAGTAACTGGAAATAGTCCCATATTTCAGTTTTGTCAGGAGGAAAGATGACAGAACAGTATTGCCGCAGGAAGTCGTACTACTGCTAAAAACGTGTCTTCAAACCTGCCGTCTGAAACACCAACCACGACCGACAGCCCAACAACATGAAGCTCCAGGAAATACACCCCACCAAAGGTTAGCCCTACACGGCCGTGGACATCACCTGTAGCTCTACACTGGCTCAACAACCCAAACTGGATTTTTTGTAGTCATGGACAGCGGCAGCTACAAAAAACTAATGAAGCTTGTGGTTGGATTTGTGGTGGTTGAAATGCTGCTCCACAAATGACTCTACGTCTGTCAGGCAGATCTTTGGGAAAACACCAGTCACAGACAACTGAAGACCCACAGGTTAAATCTAGCCTTAGCTACACTTACTGGTGGTTACACTGACACTCACACAGAGACACACATGATTTTTTGGGGGATACACAATTACGAATTCCATGGTGTGTAATGGAAAAGTAATATAAGGAGTAGTGTAACGAATTCCTGTTGGCAGGGAGTAATAAGTAAAGTAATATTATTACTTTTGAAAAGAGTAGCGAGTAATGAATTACATTTGTGGAGTGACGAGCCCAACACTGGTCAGGAGAGAGACTGGGTTCAGACATAATGCTGTCAAACATGTCTGGAAAGTCTCATCCAACATGTCACAGGATGTGCTGACAGCAGATTCAGTTGCCATGGAAATGTCTGAACATCTATATTTCAGTGGCAACTGGGATACACTAAGACACTCCAGAACAAGCACATAATTAAATCTTGAGTTGATTTCTTTTTCATAAACTGCTGCTTTTAAAGATCAAGAATGTCCCTGTAATGATCAATACATTGACCTGATTGTCCAATCAGTGCAGAGTGTGTAGTCAGGTGGTGACGGTACTCACAGTCCAGGTGACACTGTCTGATTCCCTCCACGTCTTCAGCATGAATGAACTGGTAACACCTCTTCCCCACGATGTCCACTGGCGTCAGGTCCATGTAGTCGCTGATCCTGAAACAAAATGAACAACATGTGATCATGTGCAGACTCTACGGAGATCGTTGTGGCATTTTCTTTACCAGGTTCTCTAAAGAAATATGAACATGATATTTTCTACACCCAGGCCATAAGCAACCTTTTGCTGCAATATGATATGACACTAGACGGGGTTAGTTACACTGGCTCTAATTTTAAACTGTTCAGAGCAAAAGTAAATTGGTTCAGAACCCAAAACGTAGATAGAAAAAGTAGGTAGAGCCAAACCATGATGTTTTTTTTTCTTAAACCATACCACGTGCTTTTGCAACCCAGTCTCCCTCTAAAGTTGTCAAAAACAGCCCTTGGTCAGTGACTTCTGGTGTCAGACACCAGCAAAAAAGGTTGTCATTTTACATTGGCATGATACGCCGCCAGAGGCTGTTATTGTCTAACAGTGTCTGACGACATCAAGGAGAAACGCGGCAGGACAACAACAGAGTAGGGCTGGTGGGACGGGGTTGGATGGGTCCAACAACCACCGATGGTCACAAGGGAAGCCAGTTTTTCACTTCCCTTTAGATTCTAAAGCCAAACCCTGTTCTTTGTTCCTACCACATGCGTTTGTTGTTGAAGGAAAAAAAACATTGGCGGTGTTGTACCGACGTAGCGCTTTTATTTTGAAAGAGACTTTAGGCTGCAGTTGACACGGCATCCCAGTACGTCAACAACCAACACACCCAGGGTATCTTGCGCGTCACATCTCAATGTGGAAAATCCATGACTAAATGTCAATATGTGACGAGGTCACAGTGACGGCCAGTTTCCACCAGATGCGTGTTGGTTGCGTCTCTGCTCCGGCACGGCAGTGGAGCCGATAGGATTCAATTCTAGTCAATGTGCGCGTTTCCACCAGCTGCGGCTGGTGCACAATGCAGCAATTCCGCACAGAGCAGATCGTGCGGGGCAGAAAGTCATGCACAGAAACAAAATAAAACATCCGGTTAATTTTCAAAATAAAATACACAGTGTTCACGGCGGATCATATTTCCCTGCACTACACCTTGAAAACTACATAATGGGCAGAGGCAGGCCTGAAGACAACAGGTCAGAGGTTTCCAGACATCATTTCACCCCGGTGACACCATGGACGAGGAGATGTTAATCATGGCAGAGCACCCAGATGTCTTCCGGCGGAGCCGCACCGCTCCGTACAGCAAACGCAGCCGGTGGGTATTGAAGGACGGCGGAGCACGCAGCAGATAACCAGCGCTGCCGTTCCGCAATGGACACGCATCCAGTGGAAATCTGGCGTGACAACGTGTTGGCTTTTGTTACCTAAACATAACCATATGCTTTTGTTGACAGGTCCTAGCATTTGTTGCGTCCTGGAATGTCAACTGCAGACACAGGAGGATACCTAGTGTATAATATGTAAACGTTAAAGTCCACTGACAAAGCGGCGATATGTGACAACTTGGGATGAGAACGTGTTGGCATTGTACGCTTCTGAAAACCCCAGATACGTAACATTTGTATGTATTTATTTAATTTTTAAAGATATTTTTTGGGCATTTTTTAGCCTTTAATGGATAGGACAGACAAGTGTGAAAGGGGGAGAGAGGGAGAGGGAGTGACATGCAGCAAAGGGCCACAGGCTGGAGTCGAACCCAGGCCGCTGCGGCAACAGCCTTGTACATGGGGCACCTGCTCTACCACTAAGCCACCGACGCCCCGTATGTTTTTATTTAGAGGATACATTTAAACTTAACATTTCAGCAACAAGGCGGTTAACATGTGGTCAGGTTTAGGCACAAAAAACCCTTTGTAATGGTCGGGAAAAGATCATGTTCTGGTCTAAAATACAGGGTGTTCGTGACACTATCTCAATCGGAAAACCAGCCATGGGTCACTACAAAACACCCTCCTTTGGTTTCTGAAAAGCCGCTGGACACAGCAATGTCTTGCTAAGTCACGACCAGTGTTGTTGTTTGTTGGTCTCGAACAGCAGTCTGCAACTTGGCAGGTGTCTCTCCAAGGTGACACGCCAACCACCAATCCCTCCACCTCCCAATGACAAAGTCATAAAACGTACAAATGTAACATATTCATGGTTAACAGAAACATACAGTGCCAACAAATTCCTCTGGCGACTGGACTGTGTGTCCATGCCTGCACCCCAGTTACCTGCATGTTGTGAAACTTTAACATATTTAACTTGTCACCCTGGGACACTTTTCTCTGCACAGTTCTAGTGCTCAGCCATTAAAAAAAAAAAAACTGATTCAGAGAAGAAAAAAAAAGCTAATAACTCAACAACAGAGACTGAAGCGCGTCTGTCTATTGTACAGGTAACACACATCAGCTTTAAAAGGTTTAATTTGAACAAATTCGCCACAGGATAGACAGAACAATTTCCCCGGTATCATTCTGATGGGTTGGGGGGGAGACTAATGTCTGGCAGGCAGATAACAGCACACTCTGTTCTTTAGAAAAAAAACATGCTCCCATTTTCTCATTCTCTTAGAAACTCATCCTCAAAATGGGGCTGTAATGGGAGCGACGCTTGTCTGTTCGCCGCCGAGATGCTTTCTGTCGCTCCGCATTGAATATCATCATCTGCCTCGCATTGTGTCCCGTTTTCCATCCACAAAAAAAGCAATCTGTCTACTATCATTTTTTCCTTCCTCTCTTTTTATAATAAAACATGAAGTTTTTTTTTTTTTTTTTTTTTTTTTTTGTGCCTGATATGAATCTCCCCCGGTCGGCCGGTTAACTCCTGAGCGAGATCCTGATGCCTATCTGCTTTATCTGGACAGAGCGAAGGAGCTAGATCCATCAGCAACATATTTCACTGTTAAACCAGGGAGGATTGGGTCAGACTTCCTCATGAATAAGAAGCTCCGACAAGGGAGACAACTTTTCTTTTTCTCCCTTGAACGGGAGCGGCTGTGAAACATGAATGCAGAAACAGTAAAATGGAGTTTTATGTTTGACATTGGTGCTCTAAAAAATGGATATTTAGAATTTGTTTCTTAAAACAAAAAGATAAAAAAAATCTTGACAGCAACACACGAGAGCTCAGGTCGGCCAGAACAAACAGACTATCTGGTTCTTGGTTTTTGTGGTTTCACAGAAAATAAAATTTCAGTAAGAGGCTTTCACAAGGTGCAGAAACATTTCGGCTGAAAGCACGTCTCCATTAGAGTACATCTTTCAACAGCGTGCTTCCACATCTCATCTCTCCAGATCTTACCCAGCTGGCATTATAGTTAAGTCGCTGGTTTGAGCTTAAGTTTGTCTCAGCCAAAAAGTTGCACATGAACACATGGCAAAGACTACAGCAGACGACCAACCAGCATGTACGTTCTGCGCCTGAGTGAGAGGAAATGACTCTCCCAACGGCAGCAGATGGTTGTCGTCAGTAATCGTCATTCAGAAAGAGAAAGTGGAAGATCATCTTGATGCTAGTTAACCAGTTAGCACATTAACAACACAGTGAACAATAACACAAACCATTAAAAAAGAGCTCAGTGGATAAAAAAAAAAAATAGTACTTTCTGTAACAACTTTGTTTTGGTCTCACTCCCCTTTTGACTTTAGCTTTTTGTTTACTTTCCTCACTTCCGTTGCTTGTAACGCATTACCACACACTCCTGAACAAAAGAAATCGCTTGTATGCTGATGTCTCGTTAGCTAACTAGTTACTTAGCAGAAATTATGTTACTACTGATTTTCAAATGGCAGTCCTGCATTTTGATAGCATACAATACCTGAAATTTAACTAATATCCAGCACTGAAGATGCTGCAGTTGTAATGGCTCCTCTGATATCAGCAGGGTAGGAGCATGGGTTGCTAACGTTAGCCTACGGAGCACTGCTAGTGACCTGGTAATGATGCAGTGTTCTTTGTTTCTGATTACCTGTTTGATCAATTGATAGTGTGAAACTTAAGCTGTGAACAAATTGCGAGTGTTCATGCTTTTGGCAAATGTTATTGTGATAATGTCATTATTGCAATAGTTACTTATCAGTGACTATTAATGATGTATCAGGTTCTTAAAGGGTTGTCTAAGTAAAGGGAAAAAGAGGGCGACTTGGAATAAAGGGTAAGGGTAAAAACATTTAACAGTTGAAGATTAAAGGTGTCAGCGCTCTCTGGTGGACAAACTTTGTAATGCCAACACTTTCTAAATGAACTCAAATGTACTTTCACATCTCTCTAATGCAATTTCTTATATGTGAAGCAATGTATCTGCCGAGTCAATTCTTCAGTCTCGCTCCATTTTTCATAGCTTATGACAAGCGAAATATTCATTCATCCACACAAGTGCTTTCATGATAAAAAGGACCTCATTTCAAGATCACAAAAAAGCAAGAAAGTGCTCTTAAAAACATGAAACCCATAAAACCTTCAGAAAAACTGCAGCCACCTGCTAACTTATAATTCAGTTTGAATTTTGACTTTCTGTCCAATTTGACTTTCACCTCCTACCTGTTCTCACAGTAGACGATCTTGAGGTCCATGTTGACTCGGGTGACGAACATTTGACAGTCGATGCGAACTTCGTTGATGGTCGGCGGCGGGAGGGCGTGAGCCACCACCACCATCCCCATGATCTGATTGGGCACCGAGCGGCTGTGCGTCAAAGCCATCCTGATGCGCAGACGCCCCGTGACGTGGATCACCTGACCAGGATAAAAAACACAGACAGAGGGGTCAGGGGGTTTAAAGACGACAGGATTGATAGATAGAAAGATAGATTGATTAGACAATCATAAAATACACATAAAACTGCTTCATCTGAAGACAGTTATCAGACACATCTACAACTGTTGAGGATTAAATTACACAATAAAGACACAGGTTTATTTCCAAAGTGATCCTCTGGGGGGTGCAAGATGGGTCAGGTAAGACCAACCATCCATTAAATTACATACAGAAATAAAAGACACATAAAAGGACAAGTTCCTACTTCTAGGGTCATGGGCACTTTGCTTCAGTCAGTTTTAGAGATGTTGGAAGTTTATTCCATTCAATAGCAGCCATATATATAAAAAGGTGTTTCTGCCTATTGAACATTTAAATCTGAAAAGAATAAAATCTGTTCAACAGGAAGAGAGATATGAAGTTTCAGTGTCAAAGAGAGGGGTCGTAACGAGACATGTAAACCATGAAAACTATACAATTTCTCAGTCTGTGCTCTCGTCCCAATTTTATGTCAAGGGGTGTCGAGATTCTCTAAATCCACAATTGGATTTGACTTTCAATTTCAAGGTCACAATTTTTTTTCTGAATTCTATTTAAAGATTTTGCAGCACTAAAGGCTGCCATTGTTCAACATGTTCTCATACCAAGTCGCCACTTTGTTAGTGGACTTTCATGTCTACAAATTAAGCGCTAGGTATCTTCCCGCATCTGTGGTTGACATGCCAGGACGCCACAACCAACGCTGGGTCATCAACAAAAGCACAAGGTTAGATTTAGAAAAAAAAATCATGGTTTTTCTAAAAGGAGTCTGGCTTTGAAGAGATCAATATAACAACTTTAGTTCCCGTCAAAATCGCTGTCTGACAGAAAGGTAAAGCAGTGAAAATACTCTCAGTAAAGCATAGACCTAAACTGATATTGTTTGTGTTAGGCAGGAATTTTTTTAGGTGACAAAAATATGTTATATTGCCGACCCCGTCCACATCAGTACAATGTTGAGCTTCCGTGTCAGACTTCTGTCGACTTGGGGTGACTGGCGGTGTGCCGACTGCCATCTACTGTTGCTAATACATTGATTATGGAGAAGTACCTCATACAACCCCACTTTAATGTGTTGTTTTTTGCAATAAAACAAGTTATGATTATGCAGGGCTTGTAAATTTGCTTAAGTGGCCACTACCTTTTATATTTAAATGTACAGGAATAGAATCTGTCCTGAAAGTCATTGATCACAGACTGAATTCAGCAGCAGAGGTCAGTGCAGATAAAGACAAGGTGAACTGAGGAGAACTTTAGGGTAATTTTACCTCTCTTTTACTACATTTTTTGTTCTTTCCCTGAACACACTCGAGGGATGAAGTGAATGAGACAGAGACAGAGGAGAGGTGGAAACAGAGGAGATGACAGACAGAGGGAGAGTGAAGGGTGTTAATTATCCAGAGCTTTAAACTCGTGTGAAGCTTCAAAAGTCTGTCGGACGAGACGGATCTGCGAGAAATGTTAATCAGCTGCTGCTCGCCGGGGAAATGTTTGCTTGTCTTTTAAATGTGGTGTCACTTCCCCTTTCTTTGGATGAGGGTCAAACAGACGTTGGGTGTCGATGCTCCCCTACCTCCTTTATGTACTTGTGTCTTGTTTACGTGTGTATGCCCCCCGTCTTTATCTGTTTTTACTGACAGCTGCTGTTTGAATTACTGTTGTTAAAGGGAAACTTTTACCAATTTGCAAACAGATTTATCAGTGCAGTGTGTGCTGATAAACGATGTTTGGCCTTTCGACATGCCTGGAGTCGACTGATACGCTGAGGGAGGTCTGCCATATTGTTGCCGGGGAATGAGCAGGAAGCAGTGAGCGTCCAGAGCTCATTTGTAGGCAGAGATCCACCGGTTTTGACCTGTACACACTGCGGTGACACAGAGCTGGTTTAGGTTCCACTTTACCTACCCATATAACTACACTGAACAAAAATATAAACGCAACACTTTTGTTTTTGCTTCCATTTTTCATGAGCTGAACTCAAAGATCTAAAACATTTTCTATATACACAAAAGACCATTTCTCACAAATATTGTTCACAAATCTGTCTAAATCTGTGTTAGTGAGCACTTCTCCTTTGCCGAGATAATCCATCCCACCTCACAGGTGTGGCATATCAAGATGCTGATTAGACAGCATGAATATTGCACAGGTGTGCCTTAGGCTGGCCACAATAAAAGGCCACTCTGAAATGTGCAGTTCTGCTTTATTGGGGGGGTCTGGGGGGGTCAGAAAACCAGTCAGTATCTGGTGTGACCACCATTTGCCTCGCGCAGTGCAACACATCTCTTTCGCAACGAGTTGATCAGGTTGTTGATTGTGGCCTGTGGAATGTTGGTCCACTCCTCTTCAATGGCTGTGCGAAGTTGCTGGATATTGGCAGGAACTGGAACACGCTGTCGTATACGCCGATCCAGAGCATCCCAAACATACTCAATGGGTGACATGTCCGGTGAGTATGCTGGCCATGCAAGAACTGGGATGTTTTCAGCTTCCAGGAATTGTGTACAGATTCTTGCAACATGGGGCCGTGCATTATCATGCTGCAACATGAGGTGATGGTCGTGGATGAATGGCACAACAATGAGCCATACCATAACCCCACTGCCACCATGGGCCACTCAATCCACAACGTTGACATCGGCAAACCGCTCACCCACACGACGCCACACACGCTGTCTGCCATCTGCCCTGAACAGTGAAAACCGGGATTCATCTGTGAAGAGAACACCTCTCCAACGTGCCAGACGCCATCGAATGTGAGCATTTGCCCACTCAAGTCGGTTACGACAACAAACTGCAGTCAGGTCGAGACCCTGATGAGGACGACAAGCGTGCAGATGAGCTTCCCTGAGACGGTTTCTGACAGTTTGTGCAGAAATTCTTTGGTTATGCAAACCGATTGTTGCAGCAGCTGTCCGGGTGGCTGGTCTCAGACGATCTTGGAGGTGAACATGCTGGATGTGGAGGTCCTGGGCTGGTGTGGTTACACGTGGTCTGCAGTTGTGAGGCCGGTGGGATGTACTGCCAAATTGTCTGAAACGCCTTTGGAGACAGCTTATGGTAGAGAAATGAACATTCAATTCACGGGCAACAGCTCTGGTGGACATTCCTGCAGTCAGCATGCCAATTGCACGCTCCCTCAAAACTTGTGACATCTGTGGCATTGTGCTGTGTGATAAAACTGAACATTTTAGAGTGGCCTTTTATTGTGGCCAGCCTAAGGCACACCTGTGCAATAATCATGCTGTCTAATCAGCATCTTGATATGCCACACCTGTGAGGTGGGATGGATTATCTCGGCAAAGGAGAAGTGCTCACTAACACAGATGTTAGACAGATTTGTGAACAATATTTGTAAGAAATGGTCTTTTGTGTGTATAGAAAATGTTTTAGATCTTTGAGTTCAGCTAATGAAAAGTGGGAGCAAAAACAAAAGTGTTGCGTTTATATTTTTGTTCAGTGTATTTTCCAAGCTAATGTAATAATTAGCTTCATATTTTATGGAGAGAGACCTTCAGTTTCTGGACCAGCCCCCTGACCCCAGATCAGCAATCTTTCTCGGGGAGTGACGTGGAGGAATGGTGGGGTACATCCATGTGGGGGTTTCTGGGTTTGTGGTCTCTGAGTGACGGGGAATGAGCCAGAGGTACCATGTAGTACTTCCATGGGTGCACAAGCTAGTTATCAGCACTTTCTTTTGATGATGCTGGCTAGAAGTGGGCTGGTAGCTAATTATCCAGCCTTGGTGTCTTGCAGCCAGCTTTCGTTATGCAAAAGTGGGCAAAGTGAGTTTGAAAATTAACAGAGTGCCGAGTATCGTTGAACAAAACATGAAATCTCTTAAGCTTGTGTTAACCACAGACCTTATTTCAGGCAGCTAACAAAAAAACCCACTGACTGAGACGAGGGAGTCAGTATTTCCAGGTTTTTGGACTCATTCCTGCAACAATCTCAGCATCCGTCTTCACTCCTGTCAGCACATTTATTGCATGATCGCAGCTTTCCACAATATGACGGCTATTCATGAATTACTGGCTCATGGTTTCGTGGGATATGTGTGAATTTGTGCACAAGAACAGCTCTTGTGCTGTTGCATAGAGATGATACACCATCTCGTCTAGGTGAATTGGTTCAGCAGGTTTTTAGAGCGTTACAGAATGGGGCATTGCAAGTAGTTGTATGTGTCAGCTTGTCTCATTGTGAATCTTTGGTCTGAACTGGGCTTTAGCAAGAAATATGCCGTCATGTCCGTCTGTATCCAGTCTAACATGCAGCAGTCGAGGAACAGTTGAAAGAGTCACTGGCACTAGTAATAACTCAGGGAACATACAATATTTGATAGTTTCACTCGCGTTTGAACGCACAAAACGATGGATCTTCCTATAAGGAAGTGACATCATCAACTAAGGATAATGCAGTAGGACCAAATTCAGAATAACTCAAAACTGTTAAGAAGCTTGACAACAATTATAATAAAGGAATCTGAAACAAGTAGACTACAGAATGGGTCACAAAACATAGACTTTCCCCTGGAGACACATGTTCGGAACTGTGTGAACTTTGAGCCATTTCAAGGTACGTCCTCACCATGTTCCTAAACCTAACCACAGTAACTTTACCCGCCTGAAAATAACCTCAAAAACTTTATGTCAGTGACGTAACTTTAAGTTAAAGACGTAATGTGATTTGTGGGGCGCCAATTTATAGGATACCAGGTGAACTGTTGTGTGAGGATACTTTGATCTTCAGACACAACCAGGACCACCATCTTTTCCTAACCTTTACAAGGTGCTTTAGTTTCATAAACAGAAGCATAAAAACATTAATCATGCTTTAGAAAATAAAATCTATGAATAAATTCATTAATGTTTGCTCATTAAGCTGATACAAAATTATTCAGGTGATTTTATGTTTCTTTCATATTTTCTGCTACAAATTAAAAGAATATAAACACAGTGAGGCTGCACGACATCACTGAGCTTCCACTGTTCACTTTGTGAGGACTGGGTGCTAAAACTGTGAACAGACACATGTCAGTGCCTTGCTCAAGGGCACCTCTGCAGAGTAACAGAGGAGGAGGAGGAAACGTCTTCCACCTCCAGGTCTCTGCTGCAACACAACGGCTTTAAAACTGCTAACTGTAACGCTGTATTATGTGTGTGTGTGTGTGTGTGTGTGTGTGTTAGTGTAGCAGTAATGTGTGTGTCACTGAGTGCAAATGTGTGTAGTAATATATGCACGCGTGTGGATGAATATTTATATGCGTCTCTGCCTCCGCTGCGATTTGCATGTGATCTGAGTCTGCCAGGTGGAACATGGTATACAACACACACACACACACACACACACACACACGAGACTGTATGAGAATGAAACACCAATCGTCATTGATTGAAGATGCTTTTATTTTGTTTAAACAGCAAAATAAAAGCACTTCCTGATTTTTTTCTTTTTTTTTCCAGTTTTATAGTGAAACTAGTCTTTTTTTTCTTTTCTTTTTTAAATATGACGGCGCGATACTAATTTATTAATTTGGTGAATTAGTCACACATTAATTTGAAGAATGAATCAATGAATCCTTTTTTCCTTCTGTAAACTTTGACATTCTGTCTTTGACAATAAAGTTACAGCAGCTTGAAGACTTCATCCTTGAAGAAAATCAAGTGTATTAGTCAGGGATAAACCATGAGAGACCACACACACACACACACACACACACACACACACACGGCAGCCCAGGAAACCCTCTTTAATCCCACCTCTTGATCTGCGACGGTCATACACACCTGTTATAGGACTGAGATCAAGCACACACACATGTACACAGACACACATTGAAAACACAGACATACCGTACACACACACACCTTTATCTGCGCACAAAAACAAGCATTCCTACACACACGAACAAGATCCACTCAAGGATCTAAAACAGACTTAATAAGAAAATCTAGTATCACCACTGTGGGCTTCAAACATGTCAAGTTTCTTTTACAGTTTATATCCATGTCTGTGAAAACACAGATCCTTCACACACAGAAGATCTGGACCACTGGTTCCCAACTGGTCCAGCCCCAGGGTCCAGAATTCTCCTTACTCCTTAGCTCAAGGTCCACACAGTTTAGTATCTTCAGCATCATACTTGTGTTTGGCCACATCGTTGAGCTAGTCTGCTGTCTCTGTCAAGTAGCTGTCCGTTAGTCACTCACTCTACAGCAGAAAGCAGCACTTCAAAATAAAAGCTCTGTGCTGGAAATTCACTTGACAGTTTGCAAGTCACTTGCGGTCCATTCAGAATCGACCTGTGACCCACTTTTGGACCACGACCCACCAGTTGGGAACCAATGATCTAAACAATCAGCACAGTTTCAAGATTAGAGTCACCAATTCAGTATCTGACCAAATGTCTCCCCTTCTGTTCATATGACACTGAATAATGTCCAGAAAAGTGTTTTATGCAGAACATGATGATGTCACAATCAAGCTGACCTTTGACTTTTTGGATACAAAATGTCATCACGTCATTATTTTATCCTGTTAGACATTTGTGTGAAGTTTTGTCATAATTGGGGTATGAACTCTTGAGTTATGGCCAAAACATGACCTCCAAACACCAAATTCTAATCAGTTCATTCTTATGTCCATGTGGACATTTGTGCCAAATTTGAGGAAATTCCCTCGAGGCATTCTTAAGATATCTATGAATTCATGAAATGAGACGGACTGGGTCACAGTGACCTTGGACCAACTTTGGTCAAAGTCTAATCAGTTCATTATTGACTCAAAGTCAATGTTTTTTTAAATTTAAAGAAATTCTCTCATGGTGTTCTTGAGATATCGTGATCACAAGAAAGAGACACACAATTCTTATCGGATCATCCTTGGGTCCAGGTGAAGATTTCTCTTAATTGTATGAAAAAGACCAATAAATTACAGAAAAAATGTTTATAATTGCAAGAAAATGATAATAATTACAAAATAAAATCCAGAATGACACACATGAACTGAAATCGGGAAAACTAACTAACATGAAGGACTGTAGACACCATGAGTCACTCACAGCAGAGTCCTGCATCTGATCGGGTACCCGTGGGTAAAAAGCTTAGTAACCGGTAAAAACATGTATATCAATTCACGGGTATGGGCGTGGGTGAAAATTAACTACACCCTGGTGGGCAGCGGGTGAGAACAAAAATATATTTTTTTCATTTTTCAGAATAAAACGCAGTAAAAAGCTGTGTAGTATATGTGCAATATTCTGACATCTAAATCACTATTATCAAGCTGCAGCTCCTTTTATTTTGAAAGTCAGTGACACAAGTGTAACCTTTGACCCCGTGGTCACATCGGTCACCGACGTGGAGGACTCCAGCCATGAAACTTTGCAGGCCGAGGATGAGGTGGCAGCCTACATGGAGTTCGGATCCTTTGGAGGTTTGATGGTGGTGGAAGGAGCATGCTAACATGTTTCCTAACCTGGCAGTGATTGAATGTTTTCACCATCCAGTCAAAGAGACGTCCAATTCAAGAACGGAGAACCAGCTTAATGTGAGGGACTGGAGCCTGGGGGGGTTTAATCAGGGTCGCGGTCGTTTATTAACGGGTGCAGCTTTGACTTAGATAGAATGACGGGATTCGAGTCAGTTCTGGTGCTGAACTTTATGGGTATGGGTTTTCAAAAATGGACCTGTGCAGGACTCTAACTCAAAGTCTCATAGTCACAGCCACAATCTCTCTCTCTCTCTCTCTCTCACACACACACACACACACACACACACACACACACACACGGAGTACCTATTGTCCATGGTGGGATTACAGATTTCCATATGGATCACCTCATTTGATGACAGATAGTAAGACTATAAGCCAGTGACTGATAATATATTCTTCTGTCTTCAAGGAGATCACACACACACACACACACACACACACACACACAAGCACACACACACAGATGTTGGTCAGATCACATAATCCTGTCTTCGCAGAGTGTGAAGGAAGAGTCAGCAGGTTTAGCATGTTAACACTGATCCTGTGTGTGTGTGTGTGTGTGTGTGTGGTCACACTGCAGCTACACATTTACATCTCCGCGGTGACACCCAGCACAGTGAACACAAACACAGCATCTGTCTGTTTGTCTCAACACCAGCTGCGTTCAAAGTTGTTTCCGTTCCACTTTTTTAGATCAGTTGAACTTCCTGTGCTGAAGATTAAATCACCTTCATTTCACAGGTATCTGAACTATTTATTTTTGTTTTTATTGATCGTTCCTTATCTGTACTTGTTTTCATTTTCAAAACAAACTCAGCGTTTGGTAAAATTATCTCTTATATTATCTCTTTAAAAAAAAAAAAAAGCTTAAAAAAAAGAGAGAGGTTCAAAGATGGCCTTTGTCACAGTCTTGCGATCAAACACAGCCTGGGATAAATTCTGACAGTGTCAGAAATTTGGGATGACCATCTCACTGACTGCTGTTACCACCTACATCTACTAACCAACCAATAGAAATGCAGCATGAAATGATGCACTGTTCAGCGCTAAACCCAAACACACAGACAGATAACAGCTCGCCATGGAGGCAAAACAAACTAAAAGAAATGTGTGTGGTTCCAGCAAAGAGGAAACCTTGTGGTGGCGTGGCAGCAGAAGCCTTGCCTGTATGATGTGTCCTCCAGCTCTGACCATGATCACGTAAAGAAGGACGAAGCAGAACTGGCAGGTGAGCAGCTAGCAAACACACCCGGACACACCGCAGTGTATAGTGGCCATAAAACTTTTTCAGACATTTTTATAATATTTTTCTTTTTTGTGTTGATTGTCAGCTCCTCCCATGGCATGTGCCTGTAACTGAAGACACTCCCTCTCATCATAGAGCTCACCTGTGTGTCCTATAAAATGTTTGGTAGCTCAGTGTCTTGTAAAACCCTGATGAAGACGGTCTAGTCGAAACGTTGGTACTTGAATAAAAGAAAATATTTTTGCATCGAGTCTTAGAGTGTGTGCCTGACATCTTTTTTCAGATAATATTTTTCTAACATTTTATCAATATATTTTTGGACATTTTAATAATATTTTTTGGATATTTTAATAACATTTTTTTCCTGGATATTTTAATTTTTTTTTTTGGAGATTTTATGACATTTTTTCAGACATTTCAATAACACTTTTTGGCCTTTTTAATAATATTTTTTGGAAATTGTCCCAACTTTTTTTGGACATTTTGTTAACATTTTTTGGGGGGATATTTTAATATTTTTTGGACATTTTATTTTTTTTTGGACACTTAAAAAACATTTTTTGGTCATTTTAATAATATTTTTTGGACATGTTCTCAACAATTTTTGTGACATTTTGTTAACATTTTTCTGACGTTCAATAATATTATTTTGGACATTTTAAAAATATTTCTTGGACATTTCATCAAATTTTGTTTGGACATTTTAATGATATATATTTTTTAATATTTTATCAACATTTTTTCAGACATTTTAAAATGTTTCTGACATTTCAGTGATATTTCTTTCAGAGATTTTGTTTGCCATTTTTCAAACATTTCAATGACATTTTTCCCCAGACATTTTTGATAATATTTTTGGGGCATTTAATTAATTTTATCAATGATAATAATGATTGTATTAATGTGATCCTCTATGTTGTGCTTCAGTTGGAGAAGTAATAACCCTGCAGCATCCTTGCGCACTCAGTATGGGAAGATATTGCATCGTATGTCGTAGGCGCTGTCATCAGACAGTCTGCAGACATCAAACTCATTGTCTTACCCAAGTTTATTAGATCCATGTCGCACAGTGTAGCTGCACTAAACTTATAAGATTGATAAACTCTCACAGTCTGCAGGAGGCTTGATGCTGTGTCCAGTTCTCCTAATACATCTATGGTGTGGAACAAATGAGATGAAGCACAGATGAAAGTGTTCAGAGTGTCACCTTATATCCTGAGGACTTGATGTGCACTCCTCTCTTCGTGAGCGTCGACTTCATCCTGATAAAGAAGGATCGTTCCAGAGTGTTATCAGGAGCCAGAAGACTGGGACTGCTGGACTCCACTGGGGAACAAACACACACACAGAAACAAACAAACATGAAGTGACTTACAGTTGTTTTTAACTTTATAACATTTATAGAAGACATCAGGAACACAGTTCTTTATTAGATTTTCCACCCTGGATGTTTTCTTGGAAAATTAATAAATGAATAAAGTTGTCAATTTGGAAGTTTCAGCATCAAATAAACACACAGATTCCACATCAGGGCCGACACAGTGTCAAGAGGTAAGTGGTGGAAAGTGCTGAAACCCGAGTTGAATGATTTTAATCGGTGTAAAACAAATAAATACATCCGTTCTGTCAGCAGGATCCGTCGGCCAATCACAGCCGCTGTCAAACTGTCAGTCATCATCAAAGCAGCTCGTGGCAATCAAACAGCGAAATGTCAAAACACATCAGGAGGCGAGACGAGAGAAAAACAAGACAAACAGGATGTTCAGACACAAATTAAAAGGTGTGTTAAGGAGAAATATACAACTGGTCTGAAAGCTGTAATCTTCTTATATCACAACTGTCAAAGTAAAAGTCTTGTTAGAGCTGAACCGTCTCTATCAGCAATATCAAGAGTCACTAAGGTTTCTGCTTTAACCCGACTGTGACGTTTGCATCCTTCAGAAACCACAACCCCCCCCCTCCTCCTCCTCCCCCTCCTCCTCCCCATGCGGTGAGCAGAGTCCAGTCAGGGAACAGCAGCGGTTTCCTGAAGGTGAGACGCTCCATTTGTCAGCTGCCATCAGCACCAGAAATCAACTGCATATTCATAACTTCTCCATCCATCAGAGGGAGTGATGGGAGGAGAGACAGCTGGGCAACGTCTCATCTCACACACACACACACACACTGGGCAGCTATCCTGGTTTTGTTACTGTACTTGCGAGGACCCTCATTAATGTAATCCACTCCCCAACACTTAACGTACGGTTGCCTGAGTCAAATGTTTACATATCCGTTTCTACAAACCCCTGATATCTTACATTTGTGTACGTTTCACACATAACTACATTTCCTAAGTGACGTATGATTACGTGTACAGGAGCAGAGTTTCTCATCTGGAGGTGGAGGGGATGGTGGATAGCGTGACACTTTAACGAGACGCCTGTCAAGCTGCAGACCTCTGTTCAAGACCAACAAACAACAAGACTGTTTGTCACAACCAACCAAACATTTTAAGTCGAAACATGTTCCCTTCCAAACCATAACCAAGTGTTATTTGTGCCTAAACCTGACCACATGCTAACCACAGCGTTATCACAACATCAGATTGGAAATTAAAATACAAAGAAATGTAAAGTTTCAACACATACACTGTGTATGAAACGTACAAATATAAAATAACAACATGGTTTGCAGACACGCACATCTATTCTAGCATTTGGGTTGTTGTATCAGTAATTATTAGGGCTGTAACTGCTTTAAGACTGATGCATGTAATGTGGAACCAAAGCTCGGAAGTGTCGAGCGGAGTGAATGTGTGATTAACTTAACCGTTGGTTCATTCATGTAGAAATATAACGCTGCGTTTCTTCCACCAACAGGGCTCTCATTTTAGTGTAGAGCGTCAGACTGAATTTACCAACGCACCATGTCAGGTCACTCACTCTCCGGGACCGCCAGTGTTACTTGAATAAGTAAACAGTGACCAACGGGACCAGACTGGCCGACCCGTATGCTCTCACTCAGTGGATGGATGATGTCACAGGAAGCCAATCTTACAAAGGAGGACCACACTTGTTTGTTTTGCTATGGAAGCTAACGTTAGCTAATGTGCTAAAAAGTTAGCGTTGCAGAGAAATCCAATATTCCTCTTAATCCCTCCCCAGTTTCTGATGAGGTGGACATGATAACCCTTAATACACATAACCTTATTCATCCCTACAACAGGAAATACTTTTTCCCTAACCTGATATGAAGTGTGCGCTGCACATGTGAGCATTTTTGATGATGGCCTCCGTCCAGTCCTTTGGTCTTATCACATTTAACCATAGTTGTCTTTGTTTTTGTTGACGGGCAGTGGCGGCTGGTTTTGAGCCATGACTCCTTCTATTCTGGCTCCCAATAACACAACCTTTTTCTTTAGAGGACTTTGTGTCAACAAGTTCACGCGATTTGGTCTGAAAGAATTTTGTTTTCCCTCTGTCGATATGTTCTGTGTGTGTGTATGTATCTGTGTGATCAGCAGTGTGTGTTTTTGTGTTGATGTGAACACTGTGTGGCTGGTTGTTTTACCTCCTTTACAACTCCCCTAACACACACACACACACACACACACACACACACACACACACTCAGGTCTCTGGTGGACGCGGCGGTTTGATCAGCGCTGATACGTGTTGACAACGTCTAATCTGAAAAAATTGAAAGAAATGAATTAATATGCAAATTCATCCTTTATAATATAAATGTCCTTGAAGAGAGTGAGACAAGAGGCGAGGGAGGGAGGGAAGGAGGGAGGGGAAAAGAGGGGGAAGAGAGAGGAAGGAAGAGGGACAAACAAATGAGAGGAGGCAAAGAAAAGAGAAAAAAGAACAGATGGAGAAAAGTGAGGAGAAAAACAAAGGAGGGAGACTAAAAGGGGAGAAAGAAGGGTAAAAGTGAAAAGGAAAACTGGAGGATGAAATGAGAAGAGGAAGAGTGCGAGAGAGAAAGGGGAAGGAAGTGAGAAAGTGATGGAAAAGAAAGAAGGAGATGAAATAAGAGGAGAAATGATGGGATTGAAAAGAAGAGGAGAAGAGGGAGGAGAGAGGGATGAGAGGAAGGGCAAAAGGAGGAGAGAAAGAGTGGGTTGAAGGACGTAAAAGAAGAAGATGGGGAAGAAGAAAGAGGGAAGGGGAGCAAAGGAGCAAAAAAGGTGAGATGGAAATCAAACATGACAAAAGAAAGAGAAGTTAGAGGAACAAGTGAAGAGGAGTTAGAGAAGGAGAGAAACAGGAAGGAGTGAAAAGGGAAGGAAAAGAGTGAACGAAAGAAGCAAAGGAGGAGGAAGAGGGGGAAACAGAAAAGGAGAAAAACAAGAACATATAAGAATTATAAAAGTATACAAAATGAAAAGAGGAAAAAGATGGAGGGAAAGAAAAAAGACAAGAAGTTGGAAAAAGAAGAGGAAGAGGAAAAAGGAAGGGAAAAAAGAGAATGAAGGAGAAAGAGGAAAGAGTGATGAAAAAGACTGGAAGAGGAAAAAGATGGAAGGAAGAGGGGACAGGAAATGGAAAAAGAGGGTAGATAAAAGAGTAGAAAGGAAAGAGAAGGAAGGAAAGAGGAAACGAGGCCCCGGAGCTGCAGCTACATTTCTCTCCTCCTCCCTCTGTTCCCCTCCTCCATCCCTCCATCCCTGCATCAGTCGGTCGGCCCGCTCTCTCTCTCTCTCTCAGTCCTCCAGGAAATCAACCTCCGATCTGACGGAGGAATAATGATGATGGAAGGAGGGAGAGGAAACAGAAGAGAGGGAGGACGGACGGCCGTCGGGGGAGCGGGACCCTCTCCTTCTCTCCTTCTCTCCTTCTCTCCCTCTCTTTGTTATTCACTTTGAATTAATAGGATTAGTTTCCCCACAGAAACACACACACACACACACACACACACACACACACACACACACTCGAGATATCACTTTCATTGTCATACACACCCGGTCTCCTCTTTCATTTTATACACACACTTCCACATCAACACCTCCTGCCAAGAAAGTGAAGAGGAGACACAGGAGGAAGGAGAGGAGGAGGAGGAGGAGGAGGAGGAGGAGGAGGAGGAGGTGGAGGAGGAAGAGGAAGAGGAAGAGGAGGAGGGTGGAGAGAAGACGCAGGAGGAAGGAGAGAAGGAGGAGAGGAGACACAGGAGGAAGGAGAAGAGGAGGGAGAGGAGACAGGGAGGAAGGGGAGGGATAGGAAGAAGGTAGAAGAGGGGAAATGGGAAGGAAAAGAAGGAGAGGAGGAGGTAGAGTTGTAGAGCACAGATGGAGAAGAAGCAGGGGAGGAAAAGGGAGGAGGAGAAGGAAGAGGAGTTCTAGGAAGGAGGAGAAGAAGGAAACAGAAAAGGAGAGGGAATAACAGGGGGTGAGAGGAAGAGGACAGGAGGGATGAAAATGGAGGAGAGGAAGAGGAAGAGTACAGGAAAGACAGGAAGATGAACAGAAGGGAGGAGGGGTCAAGGGAGTGAGATGAAGACAATGAATGCAAAAAGAAGGAAGGAGGAGGAGGAGGAGGAAGAAGACAAGGAGGAGTAGCGGAGAGAGTAAAGAAAGAAGAGAAGGAGGAACAGAGGGAGGAGGAGAAGGAGCTGCAGAGCAAAGTAAAAGACGGGAAGGAGGAAGAGGGTGATGAGGAAGAGTAGAGAAAGTGAAAGAAAGAAAAAGAAGATGACAGGAGGAAAAAGAGAGGAGGAGGAAGAGGAGTTTTAGGAGGAAGGAGAAGACAGAAAAAATGAAGGGAGAGCATGTGGAGTGATAGGATGAAGAAGGGAGGGATGAAATAGGGGAGGAGGAGGAAGAGTGCTGGAAGACAGGAGGAGGAAAATACTGATGTGAAGAGGAGTCAAGGAAGTGAGGCAAAGAAAAGATGAACAATAAAAGAAGAAGGAAGGAGAAAGAAGAGGAAGACAATGAGGAGGAGTAGCATAGAGAGTGTGCAGGAGAAACGGATGATGAATAGAAAAGAAGAAATGAGAGAAGGGAAACAGAAAGAGGGAATGAGGAAGAGCAGAGAAAATGAAAGACAGAAAAAAGATGAAAAGGAAGAGGAGTTTTAGAAAGAAGACAGAAAAGGAGAAGGAAGAGCAGGGGGAGTGAGAGGAAGAAGAAGGGAGGAATGAAAAAGATGAGGAGAAGGAGGAAGAGTGCATGAAATAAGAGGAAGAGAAAGACGAAGAGGAGGTGGAGCAGTAATGAAAGGAGTGGGGAGGAAAAGATGAACTGAGAAGAAAAGGGAGAGGAGGAGTCAGACGATTGAGATGGAAAAAAGATGAACACAAAAAGAAGTTGAAGAAGGGAAGAGAAAGAGGAGGAAGACAATGAGGAGTAGCATAGGGAGTGTGCTGGGGCAAACGATGATTAACAGAAAAAAAGAAGAAAATGAGGAGGAAGAGGAGGAAGAGAGGGAGTGAGAGGACAAATTGAACATAAAACAAGAAGTAGAAGAAGACGAGAAAGAAGGAGGAAGAGAAGAAGTGGAAAAGGAAGAGAGGTGGAGAAAATTAGAAGTAAAAAAAGACAAACACAAAAAGGGGAGGAGGATGAGTAGGTGAAGGAGGAGGAGGAAGAGTGGGGGGAATGGCAAGGAAATGAGGAAGAAGAGGAGATGGAGGGCATGGAAGAGCAGAGGGAGCAAGAGGAAGAAGGGCGAAGGGGGATGAAAAGAAGAAGAGGAAAAAGACAAACAGAAGAAGAGGAGGAGGGGGAGGAGGAGGAGGAGGACCATGTGGGGATTCAGAGGTGTTTTCTCATTCAGCTCGTTGCCGTGGCGTTGCCGTGGCGTCTTCGGGGACGACGCTCCTACAAGACAAAGATTAGCGCTACAAAGGCAGCAGGTGGCTGCTGGCTCCGACTCTGGGACCTAATTATCTACGGCACGGAAACTTTCCCCCGTTTGAAGGACAAATGATTAATTAAAAAGAACAACTCACCTACGCCTGTGATCTTTGGACAATACCCAGAGTGCCGAGGGTTTCTCACATGTGTGTGTGTGATTGCGGGGAAGTCTCGGCGGGACAGTGTATCATTGTCAGACAGTCTAATAGCTGCTGCCTGGTTCAGAGAGCCCGTTGTGTCCGACTGATAACTAGCTAACGTGACGGTGGGGCGAGACAAAGCGAGCTACAGCAAGGTCACCGCAACCTCCACCAGCCGACGCTGCTGCCGCCACGACGAGACGCCACCGTGAGAAAGTGAAGGCAGAGTGAGGAATTATAATTGGCTTAACAAGTGGGATATAATACGGCTGATAAGACAGACATGTGTAGCACATGAAGGAGTCATTAACAACTTTAAGTGGCTGAAAATACAACCAGAATCACCGCCTCATGGTTGTATGTTGTATGTTACATGTATGTTACAGTCTCCATCCATGTCAGTGAAAACATGGATGCTTCACACACAGAAGATCTATACAATCAGCACAGTTTCAAGATTAGAGTCACCAATTCAGTATCTGACCAAATGTCTCCCCTTCTGTTCCTGAGATATGACGTTAAAACATAATGATGTCACAGTCACGCTGACCTTTGACCTTTAGGATATTAAATGTCATCACTTTATCATTCCATCCACTCAGACATTTGTGTGGAGTTTTGTCATAATTAGTGTATGAATTTCTGGGTTATGGCCAAAAACATGTTTTGTGAGGTCACAGTGACCTTGACCCTTGACTTTCAACCACCAAATTCTAATCAGTTCATCACTCAGTCTTAATAAACTTTTGCACCAAATTTGAGGAAAGGTGTTCTTGAGATAACGTGTTCCCAAGAATGGGATGGACGAGGTCACAGTAACCTTGACCTTTTACATTTGACCACCAAATTCTAATCAGTTCATCCTTAACTCAAAGTGGATGTTACTGCTGAATTTGAAGACATTTCCTCAAGATGTTCTTTAGATATCACATTCAGAAGAATGACAAAGATGCAAGGTCACAGTAAGCTTGACCTTTGACCATCAACCACCAAATTCTAATCAGTTTATCGCTGAATCTAAGCAAAGTTTTGGCAGATTTGAGGAAATTCCCTTAAGGTGTTCCTGAGATACTGTGTTCACAAGAATGAAATAGATGCAAGGTCACAGTAAGCTTGACCTTTGACCTTCGGCCACCAAAATCTAATCAGCACATTGTCCAAGTAAAGTCCAAGTTAACATTTGTGCCACATTTGTGCCAAGAATGTCCTTCTTGAGATATTACTTTGACAAGAATAAGACAGACAAGGTCACAGTGATCTTTGACCTTTGACCACCAAATTCTAATCCACTCATTCTTGAGTTCATGTGGATGTTTATGCCAAATTTAAGAACATTCCCTCAAGGCCCTCTTGAGATATCATATTAACAAAATAAGCCAGATGCAAGGTCACAGTGTCCTTTGACCACCAAAGTCTAATCGGTTCATTACTGACCCAAAGTGAATGTTTGTTCTAAACTTAAATAAGTTCTCTCAAGGTGTTCTTGAGATATAGTGATCACAAGAATGAGGTGGATGCAAGGTCACAGTAAGTTTTACCTTTGACCTTCCACCACTAAAATCTAATCAGCACATTGGTGAGTCAAAGAAAATGTTTGTGCCAAAACTGAGGGATTTCTGTCTTGAGATATCGCATTTACAAATATGACACAGACAAGTTCACAGTGACCACCAACTTCTAATCTGTTTATTCTTGTGTCCATCTGTACGTTTGTGCCAAGGTCACAGTGACCTTTGACCACCAAAGTCTAATCAGTTCATTATTGACCCGCAGTGAATGTCAGTTATAAATTTAAAGACATTTTTGATGTTCTTGAGAAATAGTGATCACAACAATGAGATGGATGCAAGGTCACAGTGGATACGATGAAACTTAAATATACTAAAGAACTTTAAGCTTCTCTTTCATTTGGCACATTTATTTTATTTATACACTAAATTCCTTCACTGAAAGTCTTTGTTTTTAATCTGAAAAAAAGAAGTTTATTAACCTGAGGCTATTTGACTATTAAACAGGAAACCTTTAGTGCACAATGTGTTTAGCTGATTGTCTGTGTTTTTTAAGGTCATTTAAATATATGTTTATAAAATAGTTTCATTAGGTACTTTGTTTATGTTGTCCTGTCGCTCTGAAAACTCAGAAATGTTCCCAGCAACATAAACATACTGCTCCTGCAGATTTAATGTCACCTTTAAACCCACAATAACTACCGAAAAGAAGAACAGGAAGTGATTCAGGCTAGCTTTTTTACCCCTGCCTTTATGCTAAGCTAAGCTAACGTCCTGGGAGTGACATCAGCTCGGTCACCTGTCATCTGTCCTCCATTTTTCCGATCATATCTCCTCCTCCCTCCTCTTGTTTTCCCTCCTTTTCTTCCTCTTTCTCCCTCTCTCCATCACTTCCTTCCTCACCTCCTCCTCTTCTTACCCACAATGCAACAGCAGGAGCTGAGGGACATCAGAGAGGTGGCGGGCGAGAAGGCAATCATGACAAATGTGCCGTAGCTTGCACGCTCACACACACACACACACGTATATATAGGAATAACCTAAATATACTGTATATAAACACACACACACACACACACACACACACACAAACACACACACACACACACCGCAGGCGTGCGAGGCATTCATCACAGATGGAGAGTATTGTCAGTGAAAGTTTAATTGTGTAAACACTCTGTAACTGTCCTGTCATATTCCTGCCTCTCCGGCTCACTATCGCCTCCTCGGCTGTAATTGAATTGCTACCGTCAGGGGGGGAGGAGGGGGGAGGGAGGGAGAGGAGGAAGAGGAGGGGGAGGAGGAGGCGAGACTTGCCTTATGAATAGAATGTGTTTCCTATCAGGCAGGATTTGACAAATTGTGTCAGGAAGAAAAGCCCAAGTGATAATTTTTCGGTTTACTGAAGGGGGAGGAGGGGGAGGAGGTACAGGTGGGGAGAGGAGAGGATAGGAAGAGGGAGGGGGAAAGGAGGGGAGAACAAGAGTGGGAGGAGAAGGATGGGAAAAGACACAGATAGGGAGGAGAGGAACAAACAGAAGTAGGGAAAGAAGGTAGAGGTCTGGTGGTACAGGTAAAGAGAAGAGGAGGAGAAGACGATGAGGAGGAATAGCAGAGGAAAAGGGAGCAGGACGAAGCTTGAAGGAGGAGACTGAGGGACAGGAGACGACTGATGGCCGAATAACATGGGACATGGCTGCGACACGCCACATAGGTGGAGCAGGGTTCTTTACCTGCTCCACAGACTCCATCTGTGCAGCGTGTGGTTGCTGCTAGCTTCACTGTGGCACAGTGTTGGATAGAATGCTCCGGGATCAACATTGCAATCGACCAATCACAGCCCTGTGACATCATCAGTGTGCTCCTGTGCTCCTTTCAAAATCCCTTTGTGCTTCCTCAGAGCAAAGCTAGGTCTCCAAACTGAAGTTTGTACAATTGAACAAACAACACGTTGAATAAAAACCATGTAAGCTACTGGAGGGTTAGCGAGTTAGCTTGCTAACTACATAGGCTATGCTAACAAGTTAGCTTGCCAATAGGCTCGTCCCTATAGTGTGGGCAGGAGGGGTGGTGAATGGGTCCAACAGAACCTGGACTTTCACCCTGGAACCAGGTGTTTGCTTCCCATTTGAATGTTGAGCCAAATCATGATGTCTTTTTTCTAGACTTAACCTGCTTGTGATGACATCACAGCGTTGGTTGTGGCGTCCCGGAACATCATCAGCAGACGGAGGAGGATACCTAGTGCGTAATGTGTAGACGTGAAAGTCCACTGACAAAGTGCCGATATGTGATGACTTGAGATGTGAGACGTGTTGGTCACGCCGTGCCCGTGGTGCAGTCTTTATGAGGCAAAATCTGACAAAATAAAACCTCCACTTTACGTTAAATTCAAAAATAAAAGTTTGGGTTTAGACACGTCTCACTTTTCACACAGTACAGTGTGAAGTGAAGTGAAGTGTGTGCGTTTGAACGATGGTAGATTTCCTCAAAGCCTTTTCCCACAATGTAAAAGCCTGGGAACCAAAGGTAAAGAAAGGTAAAACCACTCCTCCTCCTCCTCCTCCTCCTTCTCTTCTTCCTCACCTCCTCGCTTCCTCCCTCCCTTGCTTACCTCCTCTCCTCCCTCCACTCCTTTCCTCACCTTCATTCCTCTCCCTCTCTCATCCATCACCATCCACCCCCCTCCATCCTCCCATCCTCCTCCTCCTCTCTGCGGTGATTAAAAAAAAGACTCTTATTTTGACAGTCTTATCAGGACAATGAGCTCAAATCAAACAGCGCTCTAATAGTCTGGAGACGCCTTGATCCTGGCTTTGTCTTTCTTTCTCTCCTCTTTCCTCCTGTCTTTCCTCCACAGAGACACCTCCCCCTTCTCTCCCGCCCCCTCCTCCTCAGTGATCTCCCTGTGACAGGACTCTTAAGGCTCCTCTAAGCTGTCTTTAGCCTCTCCTCTTCCTCTTTTGGGAATGGATCTACCTATGAAAGACAGACAGAGCAGAGGAGAAGAAGAGTGAGGGAAGAAATGCTCGTGGAGAAGAAGAGATGACATGATGGAAACAGAGAGGCAATAGAAAGAAAGAAGGGACAAAAGTATGTGGACACTTGGTTTTAGATGGAGGCTGAGTTTGTGAAAGTAAAATTTCATGCAGCAGAGAGCTGTGAATTTTTATTTACTGTCGGAGCAGATAACAGCAAAGAAAAGACGCGTAGCTCTCTGTTAAAACTGAACGAAAGTTTGATGAAAAGCTTGTATTTTTGTGTCATGTCCTTATATGACCATATTCAACAACAGGTTCTGCAGGGTGTTTATAATGTAAAGATAGGAATCTGTAGACACCTCATATTTCAGTTTCGATTCAGAGGGCTCCAATGTGATTATAAAACAAATATTGATGCATCAAAAACTTTCATTTCTTTCATCTTTTACAATTTTCCTTGCACCAATAATCAAGAAAAACGTGTCTGCAAACCACGGATATGTTACATTTGCACGTCGTTATGTAGCGGATACTTAAAATTTACATCTCTACATCGCTGTATATAATATGTGGTTATGTTTAGACACCAAACCACCTGGTTATGGGAAGAAAAGATCATGTTTGGCCTAACTGGTTATGGTGCCAGAATCACGGCAATGTCTCACAAAAACCAGCTGGTTTGGTTGTTTATTGGTCTCTAACAGTGGTCTGCAGCTTGGCAGACTTCTCACCGAGGCATCACGCCATCCACCATCCCCTCCACCTCCTGATGACAAAGTCAGCTCATGTACTTTGATATAATGCATGTTAAATGTGCAAATGTAATGTATTGGTTTGCAGAAACGTACAAAGCCAACATGTTCTTCTGTTGACTGGGCTGAAGTATCTCTGAAAATCCTGTGGTCAGATTTGGATTCAAACACTGGACATCTTCATTCATTTAACAAGTGTTCTCCATAGTTACAGATGCAGTATAGTGAAATGGTGTTGCTAAAACCCCATCAACAGATCTGAAACCAACTGGAACGCCGACTGTGAGCCAGACCTGATCAACCAAACATCAGTGTTGGACCTCACTAGCTGTCTTTTGTCTGAATGGGAACAAATCCCTGCAGCCAGCAGAGCGGAGGCTGTTATAAGACTGATATATGGAGGTGTCCACATACTTTTGGACACGAAGTGAGGAGACGGTGAAGGAGGAGGGAGGAGGGAGGAAGGAGAGCGTGAAGTGGAGAGTAAATGAAAGAACAATTTGTTTTCTCTGATATGGACGACGAGACTGACAGCCCGTCTTTGTTTTGAACGAGGTCAGAGGTCACAGCGGCACACACACTCATACTCACTCACACACACACACACACACACACACAATAGAGAGATAATAAGTAATTGTCTGTATCTGCAACCTGCATAATTACTTCCAGAGAGAGAGAGAGAGAGAGAGGGAGACGTGATTGAAGAAAGAGTGACGGAGAGTGTAAAAAAAAAAGAGATGGTGGAGGAGGTGTAGAAATGGAAAAAGAGAACACAAGGGAAAAAGAGAGGAGGACAGAGAGGCAGGCGGAAGTTGGAGAAGAGAAAGAGAGTTTTGGAGACAACAGAATCAGACGAACGGATGAAAACACAAAGTGAGGGATCTGATCTTAAAGCGGCACTGCAAGGATTTTTTATAACTAGAAGGGCACTCAGAGGGCGCAGACGTCGGCCCTGGCCAAATGCCACTCCTCACAATGTCAACAAAGGTGAAAAACATGCTATGTCATCCTAACAAGTTTCATGAAAATTGGGCTGTAGTTTTTCTGTAATTCTGCGTGCAAACAAACAAATCACAGCAAAAACATATCCTCCTTGGCAGAGGTAAAGCTCAATGACTGTGTTTACAAGGTCTTTAGTATCCCGGCTTTGAGCATATCCGGGATATGATGTTTACATGGAACACAGAGAAACCCGGTTATTCATATCCCTGTATACATGATAAATACCAGTAACCCGTTTTCTGATCACTGCATCCTATCTGCGCAGGCGTGTGTTACGTCTTTTACGTCTTTCATTTACAACAGATTGAGCAGGAAATGTGATATATTTATTATATTTAGAAGTAAGACAAAAATGAGACCTCTGTGGCTTCTAGCGGGCTTAGCGTTAGTAAATACTCACGTCGCATTACAGCTATGGCTCATCCACTTCATCTTCAGCAATGGGAGGAGAGAGCGACAACAAATATTGAATACGTCACCAACTTTGATATTTGGTATTCACCACGCAGTACAAGGCAACAGTGGATGAAAATACGTAGCTGTGACTGGTGGGATAGGATCGTTCTCATGGAGTTTACAGATTCAGAGTGGAGAGAAAACTTGCTTGTATATCTGGTGCTTCACTCTGGCGCCTGCGCACACGGCGGGCAGCAGGCAGCCGACCGGGATAAGCCGTATACATGCTCCAGTATCCCGGCTTCTATCGGAGTACTCCAGGTGGCAAAACCAGGTTTCTTGAAACCCGGAAAAGGGCATAACCCGGTTTCTGAATTCGGTATATGGTGTTTACATGCACAAACACAAAACCGGGATACTAAAGACCTTGTAAACACACCCAATGTACTCATCATGGTTAGACCCAGTTAATGCCCTCTGTGTCTCTGAAGGAGAAGATGAAGCCTTAATGATGTCATCAGCAGGGCTGGCTCCAGATTTTTTGGGGCCCTAAGTAGATTTGGTTTCAGGGACCTCCTAAAAGTGATGAGTTTCCCTTTCACACAGCAATAAACTAGTGTATGAGTATTGTATATAGCCGAGTCTCCACCAAACCCTTTCAGTCCAGCACCTCTGGAACCAGCAGTAAGCCTTCAGACATGGTACCTAGACCCTCGGTCTGTTCAGACAGTCCTCTTAAATGTGGGCGGGGTTGTTGTCACTCACTGCTCCGTCCAGCACTCGCTGTATTTCCTCCTTTATCAGTCTGCACCTGGTTTATCGTCCACAGAACGTCATCAACTCATGTATTGAGTAACATTACAAGTTAACGTTCCACCTTAAAAGTCACCGGCAGTCGGCCCAGTGAATGAAGTTATTTTTTCTCAGACTCCAGCTGCTGTGAGAGGCAGCAAAACATCCTTTCATTTTATAGTTACAGTTTACTAATAAAACTCTCCACAGTATGAACAGTGGTTACATGAGCCTCAAAACCAGACACAACTCAGCCCTGAGCAGAGTGACCGTCCTCTACTGACCAATCAGACTGCAGTGTTCACAGCTCCACCTTTTAGTACCAGATCTGTGTGCTAGGTACCCCAACAGAGGGGGGACCAAACATGGGGACGCTAAGGAACGCTTCTGTTGGTACCATCCACAACTTTTCACTGTGGGAACGGGGGCTATAATGCACAAATAAACATATAAAGACTAAAGTGGGACCTGTTAGCAGCAACACTAGAAATAGTATTTCTCCATTATGCCCTTATGCTATGAGTGGTCCTTCTCAGGGCCTGTTGCTTGATCTGGTTAAAGTTTGGTGCATATTTTAGTGTTATGTTCTAATTAGGGAGGGCTGAATCTCACCTGACATACTGAAGAAATTATTTACAAAAAAAGCAACACAAAGGAAATAATTACATGAAAATAGGAAAAGATAAACAACAAAAAGAGAGCGAAGTAGCAGTGCCTCTCTCTCACACACACACACACAGATCCATGTGTCCTATAGGACAGATGCAGATAAATCCACAGCTCTTAGTCTCTGACACATCAGAGAGAAAAACAAAAAAACAAATATAAACAAACAGCACAAATATCAGATTTCCCACAGAGAGGACAGTTGCCTAAACGCAGCGTCCGGCGGCTCCTCGTGTGGCATTTACACTGAAAACTCCTCAATCACAGGACAAACACTGAAGACATCACATCACAGCACCTGCTGCTCTGTGGCTGTTTTTACACAAACACAACAGGACGGCCTCTGTGTACGTACGGTCAGAGTGCAGGTGGAGGACGCTCAAACCATGAGACTCTAGAGATGGTCTGTCTGTCAGTTGGTCCAACACTTAAGTCCACATTGACCCATCTGTACGCCCTTTATCTCTGTACTCGCTTTACTTACACATCAATATGACTGCTGATGACACACTGATGACAAAAACAGTAAGATGTGTCACAAGGGCTCCAAATAAAAAGCTGAACTGTCATGTGCATTTCAGCAGAGAGACTACAGTCAGAACTATAGGTTGCTTTGTGCTGGCCCAAAACGTCTTCATCACAAACACATCAGTGACTAATCACATTCAAGGTTTGGTTTGATACGATACAGAGGTGTCGGCATGTTGCCTGTTCCGTCCTGTGAGCTGTCTTGTTGAGAACATCATATTAAACACAGTATAAGCTGTATAGTTTTTTTTTCCAAATGTAATAGGACTACCGAACCAAAATAACTGCTGTTCACAATGGGCATGAAATTGGACAATAATGTGGGAGTCACTGTCAACCATGTATGGATGTTGGGTTACTTATCTACTGACAGATGGAGAGCAAGAGTGTAGAACAACTTCCTCTGCTAAGGACTCTTTGTTGGAGGCGTACCTGGACTTGCTGAACATGGAATGGGTGGCTTGTCTGTTAAAAGACTGACTTTGACTCGGGCCTAGTAAAGTAAGGCCCTTGCTGTGCACTAGGGCATTAACGACTTTGATTTTTTTCAGGTCGACTTATCTGTCAATAAAGTCATTTGATGATGTCATCACATTGACATGGCGGAGGAAAGTGAAGTATCTCCACACATGTGATGTGTGTCTGTCAAGGCCCGAACATACTCGAACGGACTCTGCGGAGGTCCGCATGGAGGGTCCATGTCATTGGTCCGACAGCCCATTGGTCCGCCATCCCATTAGTCCGACTGTCCGCGGTGCTGAACGGCTCCCGGCGGCCGTATTTCTGCCTTGATCGTGCGCCGTGACCGGCTCTGGGTCAGCTGGGAAAGGCTTGAGGCGGAGCAGGCTCACAGCTTATGTGTTTGTCACTTTCTTTTTCATTTTAACCCACACCATGATCTTTTCCTGACCCTAACCAAGTGGTTTTTGTGCCTAAACCTAACCAGACCTTAACCACAGGCCATCATGATGATTTCGGAACGGACTTCGGAACAATGGGTTTAATATGGTCGGAACAATGGGATGTCGGACCAATGGGCAGCTCCCCACACGGACTCAAAGCGGACGTCCGCAAGCTCTGTGCGCGCAAAGCTCAGATTTACGACCGCACCACGCACCAGTGACTGTTCGGCATGTATTTTTCACATCGCGGGGATTTTTCACTGACATTTTTACAGGAAACTACAACGCGGAAATGCGCTCGACTACGAAAGCCCGAATGACTGCGGACATTCCTCGCGGAGTCTGCTCTGCTTATAGTACGCCGTCAAGGATAAAGTATCAGCGTAATCAGAGGCAGCGATTGCATTCCGTACACAAGCACACACAGAGAGAGGGGGAAAAAACACACGACTTGTCGACTCCTCCCGGGGGGTGTCAACTTGTGCCACTGATGTCGACACGTCGACAAATTGACTTCTCTGTTAATGCCCTACTGTGCACTTTTAAAACAGCAACCTCCAGTTTAAAAGGTTTGTATACAATGAATGTATGAGATCTAATGTTACATTATATTCTGAATGTCACTCTTGTACCACCCCACAACACCAGGATGGTAAAAGCACATGTTTAGGCTTTGAAAAAAACATGGTTTGGCTCAACAAGTCCGGGGTTGGTTGGACCCATCCATCACTGTTCCTGCCTGCACCGCAGGGACTTTCCAACTCCTTATATTACATCATCACCGACAGCGATTCAACCTGACATATCATACTGTCATGATAGGTGTCTGACACCAAAATCACTGACGAAGCGGCGGTATTTGACAACTTTGGATTGAGACCTGGCTGGTGCTTCATGTCTAAACAGCAGCACCCAAAACATTTACTTAACCAGACAATGAGAATTCTTGGATGTTTGGATGAAACAGGAGTTCCTGGTTCAGTCAGAAGAAACATCTTTGAATCAATTCAAAGTTCTGAACAGAATCTCTGCAGTTAACTTTCAGACTTGAATCAGTGCATCACTGCTCGTCTCCACCTCCACTCACTCTGTTAGATTTAATTTTCATCTCCATAACTCACTCGTCTCTTTCTTCCTTTGTGTCTCGGAGTCCTTCTGTCTTTATTTCCTCTCCTCTAATATCTCTCTCCCTCTCTCTCTCTCCCCGTCCCTCTGTTCGTGTTTGGCCAGACGACAGTGGCGTCCCCAGATAAAAGACGACCAAACAAGAAAGGGAGGTAGAAAAAAAACAGGAGAAGAAGAATAGAACTGGGCCGAGGAAGAAGAAGAAGAAACAGAGAGGGGCGAGGATAACAGAGCGAGGAGTGTGTTTGGTCTAATTGAATCCAGGCGGCGGCGGAGAGAGAGGGACAGATGGATGGACTGAACAGATTAGCATCCGTAATCAGAGGAAGGCGTGAGGAGGAATAGACGTGGCGGCCGTGTTCATCGAGCTGCTAACCGGTTTTACAAACACGTCTGTGAAGAGCTGCTCCGGCTTCTGATGAACACAAACTACGACTTATTGTCTCTGATCAGATGAAACAGACGCACACACGTCTTTTACATGATAATACTTTTACAGACAGTCTGAAGGTTTGCTGCAGGCTGTGATCAGGACGTGAACATGACAAGATCTGTTGTAGGTCGTGCTGCAAGAAGTCCAACCTCAATCAGAAGTATTATCAGAGAGTATTCAAACAAAGGTCTCGTACTGCTACTTGGACAAACTTCCTCAAAGTATGGTGTTAAAAAGGCATTGTTGTAATGTTAGTCCACAAATATGGTTCTAGTACAAGGTACTATGATCAGAGAAGACAAGATGAAGTGCCTAAAAATTCAAATGCTTTAAGGGAATGTCCTCAAGTTTGGCACAAATGTCCACTTGGACTCAACAATGAGCTGCAAAGAATTTGGTGGTCAAAGGTCACAACTGTCTCATTCTTGTGAACGTGATATTTCAGGAACGCCTTTAGGGAATTTCTTTAAATTTGGCACAAACGTACACTTGGACTCAACAGTGGGCTGCTTGGATCTCAGTGGTCAAAGGTCATGATCAGTGTAACCTCATAAAACATGTTTATGGCCGTAACTCCAGAATTCATACGCTAAGTATGATGAAAAATGTTGGAGACGGCCCTGCTTGATACACACACACACACACTACTTGTAAGTAGATACAGTCACTGGTTGTTTGAGTCTGATAATGTTGACATGAACACAAATATTCAACATTTCCAGCGTTATATAAACTTATATGAACATTTAGTGCAGTCCGGTTAGTTTGAGGACACTTTAAAAAGACTGAACTTTGATTTGAAACATAGAATGAATAAATTAAGTGATGGATGATGATGTGAAAAATCAATAACTTGACTGACAAAATATTCTGGCTGCAATTTCCCAAATCGATTAGATTCTTCCTGATTAATTAGAGTGATCGATATCATCAGCCCACATTTATCTATCAGAGATTTAAACACACATGATAATGATGATTGATAATTTATTGATTGACTTTGATTTTTTTAATAATAATAAAAACTGTTTCTGACACAAGAACTGATTCAGTTCGTTCTACGTGAGGAGTTGCGAGGTTTTCACCTGACAGCGGTGATGAGTGACCAGTCAGATCGCTGCGAGGCAGATTGAGGCGCCGTGTGTGTGTGTGTGTGTGTCTGTGTGTGTGACCTTTGACCTCGTCCTGCTGTGCTGTCTGCAGCCGGCAGCTCAGCCCCGAGGACATTCACACTCTGTTTCTCTCTTTCTTTGTCTTTCCCTCCATCTCGCTGCTGTTGTTCATCCTTCCTTCATTTCTCTCTTCCTGTCCCTCCATTATCTTCACCTGATGCTCCAGACTCCCCCTTTCTCTCTTTCTGCCCATCTACAGCCATTTCTGTCTGTCCTTCTTCCTTTCTTTCCTCTCTTCTTTCTTTCTTTCTTTCTTTTGCCTACTGTCTTCTTCCTTCCTTCCTTCTTTGAAACATCAGTCTCTTTTTCTTTCTCCCCTGCTGTCCATCTTACGTTCTGTCTTTCTTTCTTTCTTTCTTTTTTTTTCGCCTACTGCCTCTTTCCTCCTGTCCTTCCTTCCTTCTTTCCTTCTTCCTTCCTTCCTTCCTTCCTTCCTTCCTTCTTTGAAACGTCAGTCTCTCTTTCTTTCTCTCCTGCAGTCCATCTTACACTCTGGCATTCTTTTCTTCCTTCCATCCATCCATCCTTCCTTCCTTTCTTCCTTCCTTCCTTCATACTTCCTATCTTCCTCCCTTCCCTCCTCTCCATACTTCTTTGAAACATCAGTCTGTCTTTCTCTCCTGCTGTCCATCTTACATTCTGTCTTTCCTTCCTTCCTTCCTTCCTTCCTTCATACCTTCCTTCATACTTCCTGTCTTCCTCCCTTCCTTCCTCTCCATACTTCTTTGAAACATCAGTCTGTCTTTCTTTCTTCCTCAGCTTACGTTCTTTCTTTCTTTCTCTCTCCTCCATCAGTTAAATTGCCATCTGCCTCTTTCCTTCTTTACTTCCTTCCTCCCTTCCCTCCTTCATACATTCTTTCATTTAATCAGTCTTTCCCCTCCTTTCTTTAATTAACCTCTGATAAAAGACGTCCTCACATCTGTTACTTAAATAAAAGTAATAAAACCACAGTGTAGAAATCAACTGTTAGAAGTTAAAGTCCTACATTTAAAGTAAAAATATAAAAGTATTCACACTGATCAGACAAAACATTAAACCCTCTGGCAGGTGAATGAATAACACAGATCATCTTGTTACAGTCCAGTGTTCTGCTGGGAAACCTTTGGTCCTGGCGTTCACGTGGACGCCACCTGACACACTCCTAATGCACCATGTCACACCGTTCAGGATCGGCCTGAGGAACAAGACAAATAGCTCAAGGTGTCGACCTGGCCTCACAGTTCCCCAGATCCCAATCTGATCAAGCATTCACTGGACCTGTTGCTACCCCAGAGGCACATCCAATCCACGGTGGGACCTGAGGGCTGTGGGTTGTGATGTAGGGTAGAGGTATGTGCCACAGATGCTCGATCAGATTGGGGTCTGGGGACTTTGGAGGCCAGATCGACACCTTGAGCTCTTTGTGACGTTCCTCGGGTCATTCCTGAGCAGTGTCTGTGGTGTAGCTCTGCTGTGGGGCCACGGGGGAGGACTCGAGTAAAGTTGAAGTACCTCAAAGTTACACTTAAATAAAGTACTGTAGTAAATGAACTACATTATATTCAAACACTTCCTTCTTCTCTTTTAACATCCAATGACTGCCTCTTAAACTTCCTACTTCCTTTCTTCAGCTCCACCTTCTCTAAACACACACTTCATTTCACTGCACCAACACACACACACACACACACACACACACACACACACACACACACACCTCTTCTTAGTGTTTAACACACTGTCCTTCTTTTTAAACTTAGTTTAATTGAGCACACACACACACACACACACACACACCCTCCCTTCCTGTCCACAAATTAAAAGTTGAGTCTTAGACCTTGAGAAGTTCTCGTGTTATCGCCGCTGTGACAGACAGATAGCAGAAAGGAGCGCTTTATTTGTCGTCCGGAGCCGCCCTGTCCTCTGCCGTCGTTATCTGAACAGCTCCGGCTCCCATTGTAAACAGCCCCGTCCTCGTTAAGGAGCCTAATTAGAAAACTCTAATAATAATAGCCCGTGATTGGCTATTGTGTACTCTAAAGATTCCATTTAGAGCGGCGGCAAGCGGGCGGCGGTTTAATAAAACTTAACCAAACGGATAATTTTGTTTTAGTAATAATCCTCAGCCTCTGAAAAGTTCTTTGTTTGCCTCAAGTGGTTTTATTGCTTTTCTTTAAAACACACTCATGACACTGATTTAATTAATTTGAGCACTTTTACTAAATCCATTGTGACTAATTCTCCCAGTGAGTGTGGAGTTTAGAGGATCTGCTGTGTGGAAATCATTTAGCAGGTCTGACAAAAAAGACGGAGCCGCTCTCTGTTCCAGCGCTCGGAGAGAAAATACTGCGCTCAGCTGCAGCTGTACGCCAGCTCTCCATGTTACTGAGGGATTTACGTCATGTTACTGCTCCTCAACCACAACAACAGCTGACTCTTCTGTGTGTGTGCTTCCTTTACGACACAGAGAATAAAGCTTAGTAAGGAGATAAATGATGACAGAATTTTGCAACAATTAATTAGCCTGGAAATCCAGACCCAAATCTAGAAAGATTTAGGGTCTGGCTATGAGTAATGCAAATGGCCCAACTCGAAGGGGCAGCACCAAGCATGCATTTGAAAATATCACTGCACGCAATTGGATAACACTACGACCAATCAGAACAATACACGGGGTGACGTATCCAGAGCTTAGCTACCAGTGGAGCTAACTGGTAGATTAGACTCTTGCCGTATCCGGTCGGCAAAACAGCAAAAACGTCCTTCTTGCAAAGGAAAGATTCGAGCGCCGTCTTCTGTTCATTCATTCATCATTAGGGACAAAATATTTTTTATTGCACTTTTTACATTCAAATAAACAGAGCACTGCTTTCACCTCCATGCTGCGCTACATTCCTGCCAAGTACAAATCTTTGTATCAAAATTAGACTAGTCGTCAGTCACAGAGCGTCTTCTAGAAGCAAAATAGAACCTAATAAAATTGTGTCAGAACTTTTTACTCCAAATATCAACAGAGCACTGCTCTCACTGTCACCACGTGCTACATTCCTGCTGTTTAAAAACATCCATGCAACAAAATAACACTATTATGGGTGTCTGAGTTGACACTAGACAAAGACAGGGATTCAGTGAGGTAACGTTAGGGTCATTAGTCTTCTTGGCCTTCATGCTTTTGTTGCAAAGCGGATTGTGTCGTTTTTTCAGGTGGTTAAAGAGTTAGTTGTGTTGTTCTGTGGTGCAGACACAAGTCTCATTCCCTTTTGTTCTCTCCTAAATTCGCAATACTTTGGACTTTCGTTTGGCCGTCTGCAGTCGCAACATTCAGGAAAGGTTTTCACAGCCTGCTGCTGCTGCTGCTGCTGTAGGGTGCACGTGTCGCAGACAGCTCCTCCAGAGTGGAGGCTGCTGTTAGTTTAGGAAGTGCTTAATTTGATGTTCAGCAGAGTTTTCTTGGAGCACAGCACACATTTTAAATATCAATATTGCAGCCGATCATGGTCATATGATTGTGAGAAGCCAAAATTGTGATCATGATTAAAATTTGATTAATTGTGGAGCCCTACCGTCCTGCGACCTCGTAAAGGATTGACGGCTACAGTGATGGATGGATTTTTGATGGTTTGAGAAAAAACTGACAGTGACATCCTGCTGCTGGGGTCATGCATGACTTTGGAAGGTGATGAGAAATGGAATACTTTGAAGAGGTGAAGAAGACAAGACAGTGGCGCGCGTGTGTGTGTGTGTGTGTGCATCCCGCCAGATTTGACCTTTGCCTCGTGTCCTGGAGTCCAAGTGACATTTCAAATGCAAATACAAAGCCGCTTCACCACCGAAAACACACACACACACACACACACTTAGAGTTTGTCCTTGGGCAGCAGCCGTTGCCGATGGCCGCTCTAAATGACATTAAACGTAGGTGACTGTAAACTTGGGTAATTATGATAAATGTGAGCGATTATGACGAATTATTCCCCTCCATTGTGCTAATAGCGTAATTAGCAACAATAATCAAAGACTTATGATGTTGAAATAAGGCAATGCCGCGGACAATTAGACCGCAAGGAGCTAATAATGGAGAACTTATGGTGTTTTCCTGGGGGGCAGAATTACTGTTACTTCCAGAAGGACTTTGAAATTTGGGTGTTTTTCTAACTAATTTTTCTCCCTGATGAGAGAAAATTGAAATAAATACTCAATTAACTACGAGCTTTTCTGTTGGATGGCGTGAATGAAATTAAGTGTCGCAGCAGCTGCAGGTGCTGTTGGGTCCTTTAAGTCAAATATCACAACTGAAGTTCAACTTGAGAAAAGTTCAGTCCTGAATTCAACGCTCATATCGAGAGGTTGTATTTTGCAATTTTCAGGACAGGATGCTGTAAATGTGAACGTATAACCTTAACCGTGTTCTGAACATGTGTGTTTAGGCACCAAAAGTCTCGGCTGCATTGAAGCCTGAAGGTAAAACAGATCATGAGAGCAGCACAGAACAAAGCTTGAGTTTAGATGATGAGGGACAAAGGACATGAAGGATCATCATATCCAGCATCAGTCTTCTGTCAGAGGTGTCATCATCGTGTGGTCATGAACATTTGAGGAAGGAGGGTTTTTGAAATCTCGCCCTCGTGGTGTGTTCAAAAGTCACTTTGACATCAGAGATTTTAAACTTCTAAATACAAAAAAAGAACTAAATTGTCTCTGTGATGCATTCAAGGAGCCTCTGACATTCAAGAACTTACAGGAAGAGCATCATGGTGATGAGCTGTATTTTTGGGAAATCACAGCAAGGAGACAAACATGAAATTTAAGAGTTGAATTTGGATGTTGTTCAGCGACTGAGTGACATAATTATCATGTAAACAATAAAAAAAATGTTTTCCAAACTCTACCACAAAGGGTGGATTGTGCTCTCAAAATATTTGCTGTATGACAAGAACAACTCATCCTCACTGTGACCTCGTCACATATCAACGTTTGGTCATGGACTTTCCACGTCCACATATGACGTCCAAGGTACCCTGGGCGTGTTGGTTGTTGATGTTCTGGGACGCCGTGTCAACTTCAGCCTGTTACATGCATTGTCTGTTTTCAAAATACCCCCCTTTGTTTTTTTTTTACAGGAAATGTACAGTTTGCATACAGTCTCTTTCAAAATAAAAGCACTACGTTGGTACAACACTGCAAATTAACGTTTTTTTCCTTCAACAACAAACACACATGGTTACGTTAGTAAAAAAGAACAGAGTTTGGCTTTACAATCCTACGGGAAGCAAACAGCTGCCTCCCGGGTGACAGTTGTTGGACCCATCCACCAACTGTCACCAGCCCCACACAGACTTCCACCACCTCAATTTTTGTAATTTTCCCTCTGTGTTTGCCCATGACACCACCAGGCACTGTTGAACAATAACAGCGTTATCGTTGGTGTCTCACGTTGGATGTCACTGACCAACCACCATTTTTTGACGACTGCGAAGTGAGACCGGATTGTGTAGTAAGGTTTAGTCTCAGAAATGTTGCCTTCATATTAAGCAGGAATTAGACGTGTTTATGTTGGTTACAAAATTTTTTTGAAACAGTCTGCAACTGGTTCACAACATTATCAAACATCTTTGACAAAAACTTCAGTTGCCATAACATCAACAGAGAAACTAAGAAAAAACTCATGTCATTGCCTCAGCACCAGCCTTTAAAACATCTAAAACATGGGCACAGATTTGTTTGGTTATAGCTCATTATCAGCAGTTGCTCTGTAGGTTTGTGAGAAGCAACAGAAAATGTACTTTTTTTGTTAAAACATCTTAATTACAAAGCAGAAAATGTAACATTTGCAGTTCATGGCTAACCCGTGTGTGCGATGGTTTGAGATATACAAGAGTTTGTCTAAAAAAGCATCAACTTTGCAGCCAACAAAATCTTTTTTTCAAAAAACAAAAGTACGTGTAGTCGACAGAGTGTCAGGTCAGGACTTCTCTCAGTCAGAGCATCTATACATCAGTTCAAAAGTAAAACTATTTCTAGTTCCTTCATGATCACAATCACAAGGTCAAAGGTCAAAGTCAACAGCTGGCAGACATCAGACCCCGAACTGATGATACGTAATGAAGACACTGAAGTGAGACAAAATAAGAGTTCTTCCTCCTCTCTCTGAGACTCTGAATTACACTCATGAGTAATAATTTTCCACCACTCACCCTTCAGAAGCGTCGGAGACGCCGAGCCTCTCAGCCTCAGTTTGACTGATATTAGTCAAATTGCGTCATGTGCTTTTAAAGATGACTCTCTTTAAGTGCAAGAGGGTGTTGAAAACAGCTCGGAGCTTCAAAGGAACATCTCTCTCCTCCAAGGTCATCTCATATTTTAACTCCAATTTCAATACTTTATGAGCGTGACTGTAATTAAAACGATGGGGTCAGCTGTCTGATATATTATGACAGAGCAGCCAGCGAGGTAAGGGGCCCGGTTATTAACTTTAAAAAGAAAATACAATTCAGACTCATGAAGTTTATGTGGAGAAGAAGAAACTTTGTGCTTGATTTAAACTGAATGGGATTTTCTGTTCAGTTTATCATACAGGACAATGAGTTGTAGGAAGTTTATGACACTTGGTGGTGTAGTGGTCGTTGATGAGGTGGGTGTACTACTGAGTATACGTATTGTGTGTTTTATAATTTGGTGCACAGGTTTTTCAGTCAAAGATGAAACAACAAGATATGATGGGTTATAGTGGGATTTGCCCTACCTGCTCCACTGACTCCAATAGAACTGACACCAAAGTCTGGCTCCAGTGCAAAATTTGAAAGCTGTCACTGACATCATGTCCTTTATTGCTTTATATTTTCCTTGCCTGAGACATGTAGTTGTAGAATGGAAAGAAGGACAGCTGTAGCAACAGTAACCAGGGGGTGGGGCTTAGCAAAGTGTCAGTTGGAATCAGAACGTTTGCAGTTCTCTAAACCAGCATCCCACACAGCAGAAAAGATTTTTGGGACCAAGGTCTTAAAGTTACTTTCATGGAAGCAAAGAAGGCACTTCACGGTGAGGTAAATATCTCCATGACCATATAAGGTATGTACACTTCACTACACTTTAATGACCTGGGACCACATGATGTGTGTCTGTACCAGAGTCTGGAGTTCACTTCCTGTCTCAGACAGTTTGTTGCTGATTTTAACAGAGAGATGTTAGTTGCCTAGTCTTAGATGTCATCAGGGGATACTGCAGGACTGATTAATCAAAAACTTTTCTCACAGATTGTAATCCCACTAAATGTAATGTAATCCCTGGCTCTGCAGAATCACTGAACATTTTGGTGAATGGGCTGTTTTTTCTTTTCATGCCTGAAACTGACACTCGGCTTTCCGAGCCTGTCAGAAATGATACAATCCAGCCCAGTAAAAGTCTCTATGTCCTCCAGATAAAGTTACCAGGTAGAGAAACACAAACCAACCAGCCATAAAATCAGCCCCACTATAAACCATTAGCATATGGAAGGATGAAGTGGTGCCCGAGGTGTGAAACTTCACAGTGAAACAAAGTCAGCAACGATCGATTGGAGACTCCCCGGTGCACGGAGGAAGAGGCAGGTGATGAACGGAGAGAGTGCTGGTGAGGGAGGACAAAAGAAACAAAGATGCCTGAAGGAGGAAGAGGAGGAGGTAAACAAATGGAAAAGCTCAGCTGCACACGTTAGCAGGCGTGGTGTTCGCCAGGTATCGACTGGAATGAAAACTAATGACGATGGCGTCTGTGGAAATGCATTACTCATCGTCTGGAGGGGAGGATGCTGGGAATTTAATGTTAAAGAAAAACGTATACACTAACTAACAAAGGCCCCTCACAGAGCACGTCTTTTCATAGCAACACAATTTAAACACTTACCTAGTTTTAGTTCACTGGAGTGAACACTGAGGGAACTGAACCCTAAATCTTTCACATAAAAATCCAGTGAAGCAAAATTAACATATATTCTACTATTTATATTTTTATTTCTTTGCTCTAATGGCATTTTTGTACTTTCTATTCAGGAAATACCTGCATAATTCTAGCTACTGTAATTACTAAATTTGCACTACAGGTAAGGTAAGGTAAGGTAAGGTATGATGTAATGATGTGGAAGGAAGAAGCCTTAGCTTTCTGCTGCAAAAAGAATAAATGTATGTTTTTTTTTAGACTGCTATATATACAGGATTTTGCAAACAATTCCTATTTCAGGGAAATACCGGCAAAATGATGGTAAAATACCATATTTGCATGGCACATAGAGTGTGATAACGTGAGGTCAAGACATGCTGACAGGGAAGAAAGAAGCCTAGGCTCTAAGGTTCTTATTTTAGTTCCTGAATTATGGTCAGAAAAATGTTTTTGCAGAACATTATAATGTCACAGTGAATTTAAGCTTTGTGTGAAATGATGCCATAATTAGTATAAACTCTTGAGTTACAGCCAAAAACATGTTGTGTGAGTTCACAGTGACCTTGACTTTTGGCCATCAAATTCTAATCAATTCTAATTCAACCCTGAGACGTTTGTGCCAAATTTGAAAGAAAAAAAACATCCTTCAAGGCCTTCTTGAGTTATCACGTTCACGAGAATAAGAACGACAAGGTTAAAGTGACCTTGACCTTTGACCACTTAAATCTAGTCAGATCATTGTGAAGTCCAAGTGGACATTTGTGCCAAAGGCATTCTTAAGATATCGTGGTGCGAAGAATGGGACAGACAGACAATCCGAAAACATAATGCCTCCAGCCATTGTTATCACTGGCTCGGAGGTAAAAGCTTGTTGGGATTATATCACATATCTTTCTTATTCTATATTTTATTCGTGTGTGCATTTGTGTAACATTCTGTCATAATCAGCATATGAATTCTTGGGCTAAGGCCAAAATCATTTCTTGTAAGGTCACAGTGACCTTTACCTTTGACCTTCCTCAAGGGAAACTTCCTCAAGGCCTTCTTTTGAGATGTCATGTTCACGAGAGTGAGATGGTTGCAAGGTCCCATTGACCTTCACCTTTAACCACCAAAATCCAGTCAGTTTATTGTTTGGTCAGGGTGGACGTTTGTGCCAAATTTGGAAAAAAACAAAAAAAACAAAAAATCTGGCAGGTTGCTCTTGAGATGTCACGTTCAAAAGAATGAGATACATAAGGTCACAGTGACCTTACCCTTTAACATATGACCACCAACATCTAATTATTTCATCCTTGAGTCCAAAAGGATGTTTGTGCCAAATTAAAAAAAAATCCCTCAAGGGGTTCTTGAGATATTGCTTTCACAACAATGGGATAGACAACCCAAGAACATTATGAAATGTATGTCCCTCCCACTCTCTAACCCCGATCCCCTCCTCCGTCACTTGCTCCCCCAGTATCCCAGCATTCCCTGCTGCAAGTTTGAATATAATTAGTGCGCCACATTGTAAAGCCGTCACTGCTGTAAACTGGGAAAGGACACATCCCTCATTTCGATTCACTGCATTGCCTTCTTCTATCCCTCCATCCTTTTATCCCTCCGTCCTCTCCTGCACCACATGTTCAAGACTTTTCACCTTCCAAATGCTTTTCATTCTGCTTCTCTCTCTCTCTCTCTCTCTCATGCTGATGATAATTTAAGTATTAGGGGAAAATCCATTTATAAATTAAACAAAATGACTTGATATCCATCGAGTCCCTTAGTTCATCAGCCTGTTCAAACAAGGAGGGGAAGATTGGCTTCGCGGCGGCCGGGGTCTTCGGAGACGGCGCGGTAATTAGATCTGCCGCGGATTTATTCTTGGCTGATTGGTGCTGGTGATGGGTGAGGGGCGGCTTTAAATTAATTGGAGTTCCACATTTGAGGTTTTTGTTCTTTTTTTTTTTTTCTCTTTTGACTTTCTGCAAACCTCTACCCGAGCCTCCCCATGCACCAAACTGGAGACGGAGAGAGACAGAGACACGGGATGAGAGGACGTACATGTGGTCGTCAGTGTCAATATGTCTGGAGAGAAAGATGAGGAGAAGATCTAAAACATGGACGGGTGTTTCCCAATGCTAATTTGCCCCGAAGATAGAAAGATATGAAGACACTGAAGAGGAAGAAAGGGGGATGTGTGAATGTCTCAGTGATTCCCAAAGTTAATTTGACCAGAGAGAGAGAAAGAGCCAAAGAAAGGAGGAGGGGACGAGGACAAAGGTGTTTGTTCTACCATGTTAATTTGTCTAGAGAGAGAGATGGAAAGAAAGAGAAAGAGAGGCAGGGGATGTAGGGACGTGTTTGAATGTGCATGAGTGCTTAGCAATGTTAATTTGTCCAAAGAAAAAGAGAGACGGGAGGGAGAGGTTTGAGACGGACATGTATGGATGTGAAGGAGTGATCCCCAATGATAATGTGACCAGAGAGACAGGAAGAGGGAGGATTAGGATTCATGTATGTGTTCTTTAATGTTAATTTGTCTGGAGGAAGAGAGGTGGAATAAAAGGAGGAGGAGGAGGAGGGCTGGTATGAATCTGTATGAGCGTCTCCCAGGAGGAGGTGGGGCTTATATCAGGTGTCCAGGGTAATCGGCCCGTTCTTTTCTCCCACAGACAATGTGAGGTGACTTTGTGTCTGAGTGGGAACACTCGTGGACGGACATGAAACTCTTTGGGTTGAATCGTTCATGCACTGAGATGCTGGAGGGTGCTTTGTTTTTGTTTGCTCTCATACTGGGTTCAGACTACACAACATTATTGTCTGTTACGATGGTCACTGTGTCACAAGAGACATCACAAACTACACGTTGGTCCCAGAACAATCAAAGCTTGCCGTCTTTCACAAAGAGCGTGACGTCATCGGGGGAAAGATGCTCGGAACCGACTTCCAGGAACAAGAATGTAAACGGACAACAACGACTTAAACATGGCTTAAAAGAGACAATTTCAAACACAAGTACACAAATCTGCTCCATTATACCTCGCAGGATTCACAGACAAACACTTGTCCTATTTGGACACATTTTCCTCACAAATACAACAAGCTAATGTTTTTAGCACAAGCCTATGGCATTTTACATTGTATAAATTAGCCTTGTGGCTAGCGGAGTTTTCCTCTACTCATATGAAATCAGGAAAAACAGACACATTTAACAAGGTAACGTTACAAACCAACGCATTCTCACACCGACCTCGTCACATGTCCACGTTTGGTCATGGACTTTCCACGTCCACATATGACGTCCAAGGTATCCTGGGTGTGTTGGTTGTTGACGTTCTGGGACGCCGTGTCAACTTCAGCCTGTTACATGCATTGTCTGTTTTCAAAATACACCTCTGTTTTCACAGGAAATGTACAGTTTGCATACAGTCTCTTTCAAAATTTTCCTTCAACAACACACACACGGTTGGGTTTTGGAAAAAAGAGTTGGCTTTGCAAACTTACGGGAAGCAGAGGCGAACACCAGCCTCCTGGGTGAAAGTCGGTATATGGACCTGCACTTGTATAGAACCTTTCTAATCTTTCGACTACTCAAAGCGCTTTTTACACTACAAGTCAGATTCATCCATTCACACACACATTCACACACTGGTGGCCGAGGCTACCATACAAGGTGCCACCTGCTACTCAGTTTTTCACACACCCACACACTGATGGATCAGCCATCGGGAGCAATCTGGGGTTCAGTATCTTGCTCAACGATACTCAAAATACAGATTGGAGGAGCCAAGGATCAAACTGCCAATCTTCCGATTAGCGAACCTGCTCTACCTTCTGAGCCACTGAGCCGGTGGTTGTAGGACCCATCCACAACTCCCGCCCACCCTAGTCAGACTTCCGCTGCCTTAACTTTCCTTGTTGTCCCGCAGTATTCCCCCTGATGCTGATAAACAATAAAGGCAACCAGCCGCATGGCGTGCCGACGTGAAAGGACAGCTTTTTTTGTCTGTGTCTGACCCTGGAAGTCACTGACCAAGCACTGAATTTCAATGACTTCAAAGTGAGACCAGGTTGCACCAACAGCATCATAACTCTGCCACGCTGCAGTTGTGTGTGGAAGAGCGCTCATGGATTTAAAGGGCCATATCATAGAAGGCAAAGAAGATGTCAAAATTGGTCATCCACTCTGACACTCTACACAGCATTCATGTCAAGATGTCAAAAAGAAAACATGTTTGCTTTGGTTCAGAGGACACTTGAACGTTTTCACATTTTCAGAAATGGCTAAAAGAGTTGTTTCATGTTTACTGTTGCTCTGCTTCTGTTTGGGAGTTGAACTGCTTATTCAGTCCAAATAACCAGCTAGAACTACCTAACTCTCTTCATCTTCATCTCCCTCCTGCTCTGGCTTAAGTCCCTCCCTCACTTTCATGACCTTTAATTTCATCCCCTTCTTCTACAGCTCAGACCATTTTCTTCCTCGTCTCCTCCGTCTACACCCTACTCTTCCATTCCTCTGTGTTCTGTCCTTTAACTCATTTGAGCATCTTAAAGTCTTAAAAGAACGATGGAAAAGTGTTCTCTGCCTGTCACCATCCAGGGATATTTTTTAAGCCCCGTGTTTTATCATGACGCCCTCTGAGGGAAAAGACATATTCCCTCCCTCCTTCCCTCGTTTCCTACCTGGTTCGGGTGTCTCAGAGTGCGACGATGAAGAAGCTGAGGATGCCCCATCTTCGTTGACGGCTCCCTGGGACAGCGACATCCCTCGGCCCGGAGGGAGCTTCATGCCGAGCTGCTCTGCCATCTCCACGTGATCGCCGGGGTGGATGTAGTCGAAGACGCTGCTGCCGGTCAGCTCCACCTGCACAGATACACAAAGTTTAAATTAGGAACATTATTTTTTATCATTCCTCTCTGACAACAGGTGTTTATTCAAGGTGGCAATCTGTATCACTTGCAAGGGCCCGCTTTCTATGGGCCCCTCCACCCCAGGGGCCCCAGTGCAACCACACTGCCTGCACCGTCTATATTTACACCCCTGAACACCACGGTTTCATGTTTTGGAAAGTTCCCAGAGCTCTCGGGTGCTGCTGCTTTACTTTTTACTATTTTTTGTTTTCTTCTCATTTCCTTCTTATCTTGAACCTCTTCTTCCTCATCTTCTCTCTCTTCTTCATCTTGTCTTCCTCTTCTCACCTCTTCCTCCTCCTCTCCCAACACTTCTGCTTTTCTTCCTCACATAATCTGTCCTCTATTGCTCCTGTTACACCTATAACAGATTTGCTGGGAAGTCCTCCTCTGCTGTCTCTACCTCTTCTCCTTTCTCCCCTTTTCTCCTCTCCTCTTGACTGCTGTTTCTAACTCCTTCCTCCTCTTCATCGTCTCAATCTTCTACCTAATCAAATTCCTTCTTTTACTCTGCCCTCCTCACTTTACTCTTCTTCTTCTTTGCCTCACACCTCCTCTTTAATGCTATCTTCTCCTCCTGCTCCTCTAATCCACATTTCCTTTGCCCTCCTTCCTCATGTCTCTCTCCTCCTCTCTATGCAGCTTGTTCTCATCCTTTCTTTCCAGCTCTTCCTCCTCCTCCTCCTCCTCCTCTAATCCGTCCCTCAGCGAATCAGTGGCGGCTTTTCATTCTCATGGAAATGGAATGAATAAGCTTCTTCTTATTAAATAAATACAGAGTCCCTTCACCTTAAAGACTCTCATTAGCAGCGATAGAAGCGGATTTGTCTTCGTTAATTGGGGATGAGACGAGGGAGCGCCGCCAAAACCGCAGCGTTACGCTACACAAATGCACACACACACACACTACACACCGTGCACAAACAGATGCATGTCAAGGTTATAAACACACACAAACACTTTTACTTTTTGTGTAATTGACATACACACTCACAATTAGGTGCACAATTTTCAACGGGATCATGTGACGGATGTGCTCGCCGTTTAGCGTGTGTGCGTCTTTTCATTTGCAGTGTATCAAAAACATTGTGCAGTTATTTCCACATGCTAATCTGGTTATGTACTGTACCAGTGTGTGCATGTGCGTGTGTGTGTGTGTGTGTGTGTGTGTGTGTGTGTGTGTGTGTGCAGGTTTCTGGGGGTCCACTGGGACAAAGGGGATTACATGGGTGTAATCCCTTTAATAAGAAATCCCTTTAAGGCAATTTAGTCCCCTCATAAAGTCTCATCTGGAGCAGAAAGTGATGATTAAGAAATGAGACTGATCACTGAATCACACACACGCACACACACACAGGCGCGCAGACCCTGGTGCACCATGGGAGTTAGTGTTCATGTTTACACGTTACAGTGCTAATTGGATCTACATTGTTCTTCCTCGCAATAACACGCCGACTTTTAATCAATTAAAACTTGGCACAACTATTTTACATAAAGTCACTGGTGGAGCTAATTACACAGAGGGAGAAGCGCAGAGATGGAATTAGACATTCAGACAGTTACTGCAACAACACTTTAAAAGAACTATCACACAATAGACTGAGAAAAAGCACATTACTGTGGACTAATATGTACCAGCCTCAAGTATGCAGTCCAATCACGATGCAACCGTCAGTGAGACTAACACATGTTCTGCTTGTTAGCAACATGCTAAGAGAGGTTTCAGTGATGCACATCGGCGGCATCACGGAAAGTTGCATCAATAGATGCGCGTCAAACACTGCTGACGTGTTGTCCTTCAGTGTGAGCACTGAATAAAGTACAAGGCTACGTTCCAGACAAATTTCCTACAGGAGTTCCTGCTTGTAAATTTGCAGCAAATCCGTCCATATCAACTTAATGAGGATGCACTTGTTTGACGCCACACAACAAATGACAGTAACCATGGAAACACGCATTTCAATCAATGGGAGAGGCAGGTGTATTTTACCGATTCTTGCCCTACTAAAATATCATTAAAATTAAAACAACACACTTATTCTGTTTTAGGGGTGAAACATTGTTCTTAAAGGATTTAATTATATGGGAAAAAAAGAGCTTTTCATAATAATTTGATCTACACTGCAAATTATTTCCAGGAAGTTACAATGTGTAACTGTAATATTTCAATATAAATGGCATTATTATCACCTCACAGGCTTTTACTGTGATAGTAACCAACCAAATTCAGAATTTTATTGTGAAATTCATGCAGGTAAATGTGATGATTTTACAGAAGCAGCTTAACTGCAAGGTTACAGTTAAATACAGTTAACATACAGTTAAGATATAATTACTGTGACATCACAGTATACAGCTGGAATTTCACAATAATTTACTGTAAAAACGATACAGTAAGTTACCGTGAAAGTGCAACCAGTAGTATAGCCTGGTTCCAGACCACAGACCCCGCCCACTCAACTGAGTAGGCTTGCATCTCTGGTCTGGCATACTGCAATGAATTTGCGATTTATCTCATCCAAACGATGGAAGGACCAATGAACGCCAGGGGTGGGGGCGGGTCTAGCAATTAGCCAATCAGTGTCACGCTGATGTCAAGCTGTGCGCCGGTGGGTAACTGGTGAGGATAGCAACAATGGCGACCGCTACAGATCCTACAGACCACATTAACGATGCTATCGAGGTATTTCGCCACTACTCGCGTTAATGGAGGACCAAATTAAGGAAGCTGCTAAACTGGATTTAACGGCGATGCAGCTGGGCGTGCACGACGACGGAGACATTTTAAACGGGCAATGCTCGCTTGTTTCTGGCACCCCCGAGGCATGGATACTAATGACATCAGATTCTGGGTGAGTTGTTGATCTCTACTGATTGGTTAGGGAAAAATCAAATTCCCTCCCCCTTGTAAATCGCCTTCAATGGAGGCGATGTCAGACTGAAGGTTCTGGGAGCTTCAGTCTGACACTCAGGCTACCAGTAGTTAGTAATTTGCCATAAATGTACAGTCAAATATTTTACTGTGTGCTTTCTATTGTTTTACTCGTAAACTTGCCCTGTTTCCACAGACAAAAATTCACAGCCTAAAACAGTTAAAAAAAATTGTTACAAGCCTTCAAATGTAAAACTAACAGTATGTAGTGATGACATTGGTTGAAAAATCGGTGTACCACTATAATCATCTTTGTTTTGAATTTATTTTTAATGAAAATGTTGGCCCTAAAGATGTGTCCCAGGTTTTTTTTAATCAACTTTGTCAAATTAAATCAGGCACAAAAGGGGTCAGCAATGTCTTAAGGAATCCTTTCTCACATCCAGGTTTCCAAAAAGGCGAGAATGCTGCTCAAGTGATAAATTCAATAAATAATACTGCTATGTCAACATGTAAAATCTGTAGCCCTTCTCAATCCAAACTTAATAAGAATTATGATTTAAAAATTAGTATTTTGATTAGCATTATGAGAATTCTTACCAACTTTGAAGAATAAAATGGCTTCTCACAGCGACTGCTGTGAAATAAATATATATACATATATATATAAAACTTTATTACTGGTTTGGCCCATTACAAGGTTTTTTAATCTTTTAAATATATTTTACAGCCTAATTAGAGAGTAAAATTCTCAGAAATTTCACTGATTTGTAGACTACAGTATTGTATTAGACCAGTGCATTGCATCTTTTGATACTTTTCTGAGTATAAATGAGCTGTAAAACAAAATGTATAGCGGTGTCTGTTACTTCATACGCTGTTCTCCCACCTGTGTTTGTTCATATATGCAAGGAAGCTGCATTGCTGAGAGTGCAACTGTGTGTACGTCTGCCAAAGAAACATCAGTTTGTCACGATTAGCCATATTTTTTGGTTAACATTTGGCACTGCACACCTGGAACACTTGCAGGTCCAAAGTTGGAAATTTCCTGGGAAACTCTGACTTTTCACTTTGACTTGAACGAACAGGGAACTGAACGGAAAGTGAAACTTTGTCTATGCTCTCTCTCGAAAGCCAGACCCCATTGAAAAAAAGAGTAATTTTGCCTCGGTCAACACAGGAGCTGCTGGTCAACCAGTTAGCATGTTTGTGTTATTGTGTGACTTTGGCATTTTAAAGGGTTCGTTTGGATTCACTTAAGTCACACAATAACAAAAACTAACTAACTGATGGAGACAGCGGTAGTCCTGGGGCTTCTGTTTTCAGTGAGGTAAAAATACAGCTTATTTGAATGGAGTCTGGCTTTGAGGAGAGCATAAAGTATCACTTTTATTTTTAATCTCTCCGTCAAAGGGCTGTCTGTTTGTGAAGTATGTTTAAGGATAAGTGAGACTTGGATTACACTGCAGGAGTTGTGTGAGAGTTTGTAAACACATGTTTTGATATAGTTTTGCTGTTGTTAATTGTGGACCCCTATGACTTAAATTCATCAAGAGTTTTCTCAGTGTTTGGAGTCTTTGTTCTTTGTGGAGGCTCGGGGGGAAACCAAATTTTTCTTCACAAGGCAGGGTGAGTAATTGATATCAAAATAATCATTTGTGGATGAAGTATTCCTTTAAAACAGTTAAACTGCCAGCTAAAGAATAAAAATCAGTTTAAATGTCTTTTGATGCGATGGGTGAAAGGAGTTGAAGTGTCAGTGCTGAAAACACTTTAATGTGAAAGGACACAAACTAATGTTCATCCTGCTTCAATGCCTTCGTGGCAAACTGCAATATGTTTACTTGGCAAATAAAGTGACGCTGATTGAACACACACACTTTGTGCCAGAGTCTGTTTTTCACCAAAACACGTGTTGAAGATGTATGGCGATCTGAGATTTTTAATCAGCCGCAAACCTTGGCAACCACATCCGCCATACATCATGTTATCCTTCCAGTCTTTTACACAACAGAGGTTGGCCAAGTGATTTAATACCATTATCATGTTTGTGTCTTTTGTCTTTATGGGACGGCAGACAGCGGAGTGAGACGAAATATAGGATACTGACAGAGGAGACAACAGCCTTCAAACCCATGTTAAATACTGGAAAATATTCTCAAGGACAAATATGTTTTGAACATGCTGCGGATATGGGTCATATATTTTAAAATTGTGACACTGTTTACAGCCGTAAACATTCAACTCTGTAAGTAAGTCTGGAGAAAAACAGGAAAACTATCAAGCAAACTGACTGTTTAACATTCAGGTTAAATTAGAGACAAATTGTATATATGTTAAAAAAAAAAACACAAGTCAACATTAGTCAGAAAGTAGTTGAATCTGAGTTTTGGAGACTTCAGATTTACGACAGAAACTCTGGACAGCAAACGAGACATGCAGAGTTGAAAGATGTGGGTATTTATTAGGTCGAATTAAAACATGAGCTGTTGAGTTGCGTTATTGGAAATGCAGGATACACCGTTTTAGAGCTTGGGCAGCAATTTCTGGCGCCAGATACTGACAAATAAAGCATGATACATGGCCAGTCGCATTTATTGTTTAATGGCACCTAGTGAGTGTCAGGGAGAAACGCAACAAAAGTTAAGGGGGCGAAAAGTCCAATTAGGGTGAGAGGGTGGTGAATGGATCCAACAACCATCGACTTTCAGCTGGGAGACCAGTGTTCCCTCTCGCTTGAATGTAAAGCCAAACCCTGTTCTTTTGTCTTAAACCCAAGCGCGTGCGTTTGTTGTTGAATTAAAAAAAGAAGTAAATTTGCTTAGGTATGCTTAGGTATGCAGACTTAGGAGCAGAAGCTGAGCAGCGAGGATGGAAAAGTAGGATTTGTCCAGTGGAAGTGGGGTGTTGGGGATTCATAGCAAGATCAGCTGTCTCGCTCCTGGGGGAACTCGGAGTGCGAGGACAGAGTTTGAGGAAGACAGTGAGGGAAATGTCAGATGAAGCAGCCAGAGCTAGTCAGTGGATTTGGATGAGGAAGAATAATGTCAGTTGGGGGCCAGCAGGGGGAACTACTAAGCAGGGTACATAACTCCTTGAGATCAGGTGGAGAGATCCACTTCCTCTCAGGAAGAAATCCAGGAAGAGGAAGGTTATTTAAGTGTGGGAGTGGCCTATTTGAATCCCTTTTGTTTGAGACCATGCTGCAAGGTGAGTGTGTTTGCTGATCCTGTGAGTTTATCTATCTCCTTTAGCTTTAGCTTATATTGTAGTTATGCTATGTAGCGTGTGAAATAGGGTATGGTGAATGTGCTAGGAAAGGTAGTATCAGCACTGTCTCTACCTGGAGCTCGCATGAACGGAGCCTGGGATTGTTGAAGGTGGCAGTGCTGTTTGGGCTGAGAATGCCATGTCTAAGTAAGGTAAAGGAGGTTATTGGGTTGGTGTGGAGAGCAGTGAGACCTGGCATTAGGGACGTGTCTCTGGGACGCCAGAGATCACTGTCTAGCCTCCTGGAGGTGTCGTGGGACCAACTAGATGAAACACTGGTGAAAGAGGGTTCCCACCCGATGACCCCAAAGACATGTTAGTTATCACTGCTCACTGGTCTGTATAGTTAAGCCTTGCCATAATAGCTTATCATAGGGCTTAGGGTACCTTGGACGTCATATGTGGACGTGGAAAGTCCATGACCAAACGTGGACATGTGACGAGGTCGCAGTGAGGATGTGTTGCTAGAGATAAAAGTCAGGATGTTTCGGTCTGTCACATTCATTTCAATGATGCATTTTTAAAATCTTTCTCTTTTAAGTCCCTTGGTTTTAAAAAAGTTCAAAACAAAATCGCTGAAGAACATCGTTTCAACTATTTTCTAATTTAATCTTGAACAATGGACAATTGCACGATTTGTTTTTTGTCATAATTAGCACAGGAATTCTTAGGTTATGGCCAAAAACATATTGGTGAGGTGACAATTACCTTGACATTTAACTACCGAAATGTAATTGGTTTATCGTTGTGTCCAAGTGGACGTTTGTGCTAAATTTTATGAAATTCCCTCAACGCATTCTTGAAATATTGTGTTTATGAGAATAGCACGGACAACCCAAAAACATAGTGCCTCCAACAATGGCTGATGCCGGCCGAGAGGCATAAAAAATATTCAGAAACATTATTACACATTGTAAGGTGGGTAAGAACAGTATGTTGTATAAGCGTTTTTAGCAGTAGAACGCCATTTTTAGTTTTATCACCGGTTTTATTGGGTCCATACAATAGACTCGTCTTGGGTCTCTCTTTTCTCAGTAAAGCACCAGGTCAATCTATATCGTTTTTTAAGGTTTATCTGGTCCAATCGGATCTCAGAAGTAATTTCCTGGGTTCATCAGGGTCTGGGTCCGTCATTTTCAACCTATGACGACCTCTAGTTGGAACCTGGCTGCAGGGATTTGCTCCCACTCAGAGCATTAATGAGGTCCAACACTGATGTTGATGATAAGGTCTGGCTCACAGTCGGTGGTCCAGTTCATCTCAAAGATATTGGCGGGCGCTGAGATCGGGACTGCAGACCAGTCAAGTTTTTCAACACCAAACTGGAAAAAGAAAATCGGTCCACATGTATCTAAATATCCCCATGAGCAAGGCACTGTTGCTGTGCTCTGAGGCCAACAGTTAAAGTGTGCGTTCAGCCTGTCATTTACCAAAACAACAACCAGCTGAAACGCCGAACAAAGGAGCAACAGTGAGGATGATTAAAGCATTGACGCAGTGTTGGTATCTGCAGCCGAACAGCCGGAGTGACGCGTCGGCGCCCCGATGACCTCCATGTAGAAAACTCTACACTCCCATCAGGTTCAGTTTGAGTTCTGACATTGTTTGTCTGTTTAGAGTCTTCAGATAAAACTTATTAAAACACAACAGAGACGCCGGCTGGCTTTATCGCTTCACTCACCCTCTGAGACAAGGACATCAAGTGACAAAAGACAATAAGAATGATGGTGATAACCATGTCCAAACCAGAGCGAGAGTTCTGGGAATGTGACTAAATGTCAAGCCAGTGTGTTTGTGCCAAGAGTGTGTGTGTGTGTGTGTTTATATCTGTCCTTCCTCTCTTATCAGCCTCTTCTCCATATTTTAGGACACATATGTGTGTGCGTGTGTGTGCGTGTGTGAGATGGAGGAGGCTGCTGTCAGCTGTAATTACTGCGGTGTAAGTGTTGCATCACTGGTTCAAATTTGTAACCCAGCGCAAGAAAACGAGAACAAATATCAAATTAAAGTCAAAGAGTCACTGTATGTTTCTCTCTCCCTCCCTTCCTCCCTCCCTCCCTCCCTCCCTCCTCTCTCTGACTTAAATGACACAAACATAACATTCAGTGTTCACTTCAGCCAGACAGCATCACAGCCATGATCAGCAGCAGACAAGTGGAAGTGGAAATCACAACTTCGCATGTGTAAAGTAAAGATAAGCACCTTAAAAAGTAAAATACGAGCCTATATACGATATGGCAATCTACTACTTACACAAATAAGTATAAGAAAACAAAATGAGGTGCTTAATACTATTTACACATACAGTATGAAAGAAAATGCTAGCATTGTACATTTCTACAAACATCATATTAACGTTCCTAAAGTGACGCAGTATGAGCTGACTTTGTCGTGCAGAGGTGGAGGGGAAGGTGGATGGCGTGATCCCAAGGCAAGATGCCTGCCAAGCTGCAGACCACTGTTTGAGACCAACAAAAACACAAAGTCAGTTGTGTTTTAATGAGTCTGTGCTGTGTTTCCAGCTGCTTGTAAGACACCGAATGCGGGTGATTTTGTAGCTACCTGTTGCTGCTTTTTCAGCTGAAATAGTGCCACAAAAACTGGGTGTTTTTTACGGAGACATTATGGTTTTTCTAGCAGGGATTTTGCCCCAAAACCAGGTATTTCATACCAAAACACGATGTCTTCCTAACAACAACTGAATCGATTTTGTGCCTAAAGCTAACCACACACTGACCACAGTGCTAACGAAACATAAAGTTTCAATGCATCTGCTACATAATAACGTAAAAATGTAACATATCTGTGACAGTTTGCTTATTTTCTTAAAGTTTCCTAACTGGTTTCCTTTGTTTTCTGACACAGAAACATAATTTTCAAGAAATTACAACACCCTTTACTAACCCTGGACAGGTCACCAGACTATCACAGGGCTGACACATAGAGACAGACAACCATGCACACTCACATTCACACCTACGGACAATTTAGAGTCACCAATTAACCTGCATGTCTTTGGACTGTGGGAGGAAGCTGGAGTACCTGGAGGAAACCCACGCTGACACAGGGAGAACATGCAAACTCTGCACAGAAGCACCCTAGCCGGCCAGTGGATTCGAACCCAGAGGAGTTTGCATCGTTCATAATAAGACATTAAGTTCAGTCTGTTGCTAATTCAAACTTTTGTGTTCAGTTAGTACAAAATTAAGTGACTGTAAACACTGAATAAGATCCATCAATCTTTTCTTTCTTTCATTGTAGTGGAGTGGGATTAACGTTCTGTATATAACAGGTGACTGATGGACTCACTGACCCTGCAGGATTGATGAAGATCAGTTCATTCATGTTCATGAACACCTCTACAGGTCAGCAGGAGGGTCGCATGTCGAGACTGGATGACGCGTACTGACTCTTTTCTTCTTCTCTCCCACATTAAACACACGGCTCCCGCTCAGAATTAGTGAAACAGACACAGAAACCTGTTTCGTTTTATTGTGACGATTAAGTCCTGAAAAACAAAACAGCAAATAAAAGAAAACTGAAGCGTTGAATTCCCATCCCATCAGCTTCTCACTCTCTGGATCGCACTTTAATTAATATGGAAACATTTTAAAGCCACACACACACACACGCACACACACACACACCTCAAAACAGTAAAAAACCTCTGTGTGACTTTGCAAAGTACTAATCAAATAAATTGATGTTGGCTCGCAGGGTTCAGAATTAATTACAGCATTAAACATTAGCTAAGTGGGGTAATATTCCAAGTTTGATAGTGCATAATTACTCTGCTGTTAATGATTCATGGGGTGTCGGCCTCCATTGGAGCCGAGGAGAAACGACGGACACGAGCTAAAGGAAAAAAAAATCTGCAGAGTAACTTCATTTCCTCTTTAAACGATCAACGACAGAAACATTTAGATGCTTCCGGAAATCTTTATTTTCTGCACTTGACGGTTGTATTTTTTTTGGAAATGGTGAATAAGGTGTAAAACTCTAATGTCTTAATACATATAATACCACAGATGAACTGAGTTGTTGGACTGTTAAACTATTTAACAAGGTCAAGACTGGACTTTGATGCAAACGCTGATTTTAATATAAATTTTAAATTGTTTGAACAGTTTCAAATGAGATGAGTCGAGTCGTGCCGTACCATGCAGTAAGATAAGAAAACAGAAATAAGCGACTACATACTATATACACAAAGAAAAAAGTAACCACAAAGTGTGCTGAGACACAAACAGGAAAGACAAAAAGAGGAAGTTACGATAACAAAGTAAATGTGCGTATTTTATGGAATTTTCTTTCTTATTTTCCTTTTTTTTTTTTTTTTACAGAAAATGTTAAAAACTTTCTTCTAAATCAGTCTGTGACATTTTAGATTTTTACTGTGGTGCCTTCATGTGCTGTGAGAACCTTTAATCCTTTAACCCTTTAATTTCAAAATAAAATCAGGTGACAACTGTCTTATAAAATTGTCGCTTTTTGTCTAAATACATGTTGAGAAAATATTTTTAAAGCAACACTGGGCAAGAATTGAGACTGCAGTTTCAGAGTGGTACATACCAACATGCTCTCAGTCCCATCTCATCACATACCGCCACGCCACGCCATGCCACGCCATGTCTACATATTACACACTAGATATCCTGGGTGTGTCTGTTGTTGACATTCTGGGATGTCAATTTATGGCTGTCAAATTCATGGTGTCTTTTCACAGGAAATGTACAGTTTTTGCTCATAAGTTGCACACAGTCTTTTTCAAAATAAACTTACAATCAGTAAAACACCTCGTATTTATGATTATTGCTTCGTGCAACAAAGCACGTAGTTAGGTTTAGAAAAAAACATGGTTTGGTCTCTACGTTCATACGGGAAACAAACACTGGGCTCCAGGGTGAAAGTCCAGTGTTTGTTGGATCCATCCACCCCTCCTCCCTTCCTCCAAACCTATAGGGACTTTCCAGCTCTGTAAATTACATTATTGTCCAGCTGTGTCTCAAACTGACCGTCACTGTCTGATGGCGTTATACACTGATGCTGCCCAGGGGCATATCATAAACAATCTGATTGCTGTGGGTGGGGTTGCTGCTTTCAACCCCGTTTTGTTTTGCAATGGAAGGTTGTGTAAGGTTGTTGCTGCTCCATAGACGTCTGTTTGTATTGAAAGACTGAGATGAGTTAAGGCTGCAACCTTATCAGAGCCATGACTGTCTCGACTGTCCCACTGAGTTTCATAGACAACTGTACACGTGTATTTGAAATGAGACTGACAAGCAGAATATTTCAAACCGGTGTCAGAAGCAAAAAACAATGTCAACTGACAGGTAGAGTGATATTACAATGGCTGTATTTTGTATTCATTTAACCTCCAATGTTTTTTTAAAATCGCCAAAAGTACACCATTTATCACAGCCAGATTTTCAAATTATGATTATAACAGATGATGAGGGACAAACGCTTTCATCCGAAAATAACAATAATAATAATAATCAAATCTGAGCTTGAAATAGTGTGATTTCATTAAAATCTGTTAATGTCTCAATTAACATTTGGCCAAAAATAAATTGTTTGCATGAATGAACCAACGTGCAGGACAAGAGTGAAAAACTGAGTCTTGATTCAGCTCCAGGATTTAGTTGTTAACTTTTGAATTTGAAACATCAAAAGTTAAGTTTTCTAATCTAATCTAATGACTAAATTCTTGTGGAGGGAGGGTCATGGATTGTCCACCAGTCTCACAGGGAGGGTCACACCAGCCACCCCCTCCTCTGATAAGTAAAGAACAATCCCTAAGTGTGTGAACATAACTTGTGACATTAGAAAAACTACAAAACTACGATAGACAAACTTATACTGTGCAAGATCTGACATACCGGGCATGGAGTGGGAATAACAGAGGCGCCATTTTTCGTGTTACAAGTCATTGCGGCATTGAAATCAAAATCAAAAACAACCAAACATGTTTAGGCAAAAAAAAGGTTGCATAATGTTGCTTTAAAAAGTCCTGAATTTCATACGATATGTGTGAATTTCTGTGTCAGTGTGGACGAGTGTACAGTATCAGGCTGTTCTCATAAACTGTTAGAATGTTTTCCTACAAAAAGGGATGTACCTAAAGTCGTACATATCCCATGTATTTTGAAAGTCCGTGATCACGTCACCAATGCACAACAAGAAAGCAGTCCTGAACGCAGGTTGGTGGATGGGTCACAAAACTATGTTATTTCCCACAGGACTTTTCCCAGGAGACGTGTGTTTGGAACCGTCTGAACTTTGAGTCGTTTTAAGGTACGTTCTCGCCGTGTTTCTTATCCTAAACCTAACCAAAGTAACTTTACTTACCTAAATCAAACCTCCATGACTTTCGGTTAATTACGTAACTTTACGATAAGCACGTAACGTCATTCTTGGGGCGCTAATTCATAGGATATCATACAAACAGTTCTGTGAGGAGACGCTGACGATATGCATGGGTGCAACTGCATGTAAGTAAATAATGTTTATACAGTATGTAAATTAATGTGTCTGTGCCACAGTAAGAGTTTGTGTGTGTGTGTGTGTGTGTGTGTGTGTGTGTGTGTAACGATAGAGCTAGTCTCCAGTTGACAGCACTAGTGTGTTATCAGTCAGATGAATGGGGATGAATCTCTATTGTCAGTGGGAGTAGCATGAACACACACACACACACACACACGTAAACACATTGCCCATATCCAGGACACTTTCCTTGTCAACAGCTCAGAGGATGACAAATGTACGGTCCATTATGAACTGTTTGCCACAGTGTGTGTGCGTGTGCGTGTGTGTGTGTGTGTGTGTGTGTGTGTCAGCCGGGCTCTGATAGATGGTGATTTATTAGGCAAAACAAAACACAGAACACTGAAAGCAATCACATCAGAGAGGGGGGAGAGGGGGGTGAAAAGTAAGAGGACTCATGATAGAAAAATAGTGGAGAAGATAAAAAAAATATACTGTTTTAAATTGAACTAGTTTATCATTTATATTGTGCTCTCACTGTTTAAATTTGTTTAATCCACTGTCCATGTTTAGAAGTGTGGTTATGACATTGCAGCCTGCGTGGTGAAGTTTTCATGAGTTTCAGTTCATGATTTAGGCTCCGAATTTAAGTTAAGTGTGGAGAGAACGCCGACATCTTAAACAGCAGCAGAGGGCAATGAACCAAACAGTCACCTCTGGGGCTGAAAAATAAAGGCAACGCAGAAGTGCCAAAAACTGCAGTTCCTCAAATGGCCACTTGAGGCTGGCTCCAAGAGCGAGTCAATCCCCACAGACCCCCCATGTTAAAATGTCAAACTTTACAGCAGATATAAACATGTCAGTGCCTCCGGGTGATCGCAACTATTAACCCAAATTCAACCAATCCATGTGCATTCTGTGCTACCTTTCAATATTGTCCAATCACTGCAACTTTACCACAAATGTAACCATTTAAAACACAACTGACCCACTGTGATGCAAAGGAGCAGCAGCTCTACTCTGAACTCCCTCTGGATGTCTGACTCCTCCCCCTATCTTTAAGGTTGAGACACCCTACAGAAGAAACTCATTTGTATCCACGATCTCATTCTCTCCATCACTACCCAGAGCTCATGACCATAGGTGAGGGTTGGGATGTAGATGGACTAGTTAATTGAAAGCTTTGCCTTTCGGCTCCCTTTTCATCAGGACAGTCCGGCACAGCGTCTGCATCACTGCAGATGCTGCACCAAACTGCCAGTCCCTCTCACACTCTGTTCAACCTGCACTCGTGAACAAGCCCCCCTGAGATACTTCAACTCCTTTGCCTGAGGCAGTTAAACTCTCCCAAGCCAGAGGGAGGAATCCACCTTTTCCAGCAATGACCCATGGCCTCAGACTTGAAGATGTTCACATCACAACATGCATCACAATGTTTTTTAGAAAAGCTGCAGTGAATTTAGGCATTGCAAATGACAACAGCCCAAGAAATTCTGGAGAGACTGACATGTTTACAGCCTGGTACAAAATATGGTTTTGGTCTCTACAGCTGATTTACCCATTCATGACAACTATAGTGTGGTCACTCTGAGTCACTTCTGGCTCCAAAAATCCAAGATGGCGACGGCCAAAATGCCAAACTGCTCCAAAACTTACGTCCACAAACCAATGGGTGACATCATGGTGGCTACACCCATTTTTTTATACAGTCTATGTTTGTTTCAAATCTCACTGTACACTTTGAACCAGATTTATGGGACTTGCATCAAAACTTGCACCAAACATCATCACGCACACCCTGCTACAATCAGACTGACCTGCAAACTTCAACAGTACAGTGCAGGTTGCACGTCACCTGAAGCAAAAACCAGACGCATCATATAGAGAAGATTTAGTCAAGGTACAATCAGAGGAGTGAAGGGAACAGACGATCTGCTTTCCTGAAGAGTTGACACATGTTGACACTGGGAAAGAGGACGGTGATATAACCTGACAGGTTGAACTGGCAGTGATGCATGTCACGACAGAGCTGGTGTGTGGGCTAAAGCTCAGATCATACTTGCATTGATGCAGTGACATGACTGCGACAATCTGCATGAAGAAAACTGACACAAATAATCTGCTCATGTTTGCACAGCCCAGAGTGTATCACCCCACAGACTGTATGGAAGTTTGTCTGCATATGTAGACAACCAATGTAATACACAGAAAACTGTAGGTGGTCTTTACACAGAAAATAATGGTTGTTTTTTGGTGCATGTTGT